>NW_010112561.1:41585-67872 GCF_000699245.1 Pterocles gutturalis | reverse complement strand
CTTTCCCTAAGGGACTATTCTGACAGTTGGATATCAACTCGTGTTTCCTTTCTACAGCTTCAGTACCAATATTGGCTGAGGAGAGGATGATGTAGGAACAGCTGTAGCAGCTCTACACTACCCAAGGATTCCCTGCACTGAACAACAGAAAAGCTTTAGTAATAACACTGGTAGTACAAAACTAGAAAAAGTACCTTGCTTGTTATATTAAGGAAGCACCTCTTCCTGTAAGTTTTTATCACTCTTGCATGACACACATTTTTCCTCTTGTAGTTGAAATAGATTCTAAAAATCTTTTTTTCTTTCCCTTTTTATCATGAGTCAAAATTGCTAATTTAATGTGTATGAAGAACTTGGATTATCCAACATGTACTAAACATAGCTACTGAACATTTGCCACGTGTCAGAACTTTGCAAATGTTGTTTGTGGAATTATTTATATTGACTACATTGGAAACATGGGTGATTAGCAATCATTACCACAGTAGTTTGCGAAGACTTACAGATGGAACTCCCACTATCCTTTATGGACAGAACTTCTTGATATGTGTAAGCTTAAGCTTGGCATTCAGTGTGGCTTTTAAAGGATGGCAACCGAGAAACGCAAGAGGGAGGATAGTGTTGAGTTCAGAACAGCAGGTATAAAGAAGGAATGAGAATGACTGCAAATCTGTTGTCAGTTGGTACCCATAGGCTTCCATTAATTTCCAGTGACTGATTTCTGAGTATGAGTACAGCACTTTTGTTTCTGGCAAAGTAGAGTGGTGATTCTCTTCCTGAGCTAGGGGAATTAGTTGGTGTTAACATCAACTGTTGAAAAAACTTAAGGATTATGTGTATTCTTATAGTAGTCTGGTACACTGTATTCTACAACATTCTGTAATAACTTCAGGGAAAGGGCCACTATGCAATGCAATCAGCGCTTCTGGTCATTTGCTATGATTGCTTCTAAGCGGTGGAAATTTTCTGGGACATACAAGAACTTTGTGATGCCAAGAGAAAGTGCAAAATGCTGTAAACAGAAAATTGCCTGTTTTGCAATGTGGCAAAAGTAAGTCTCGCTTTTAACAGAATGGCTTCCTTGTTTTTGTCTTCACCTATAATTTGTGAAACCTACCTTTTCTGCCTTTGACAATTTTAGCCAGCAAAATATGGAAAGTTGTTTAAATTAGAGTGAAAACTTTGCCTAAAACTGAACAAACATTTTTTTGCCTAAAAATTAATAAAGTGTCATTATTTACTCTTCACATTGCAATAATTCCTTTGTTTGGAGAAATTATTTCTTTTAGTTTTTAAGACAGGTCTTGATCCTTTGATGCAGAAATGCAGTTCAACCAGATGTCTGTGTTAACTAAAGCCTGTTTCTATCCTATTGAGGATAATGCAACTGAGTATCAATTGCACTTAATTAATTAGTTTAACTTTACAGCAGTTTACAAATAATCCCCGTGAGTTTTGTTGCTGCCTACTTGCTTGTCTGTACTTATTATTATGCTCACTGAAAGCATAAACATGATTAAAATGCTTTCCTAGACTTTTTTGCCTCCTACATCGGAATGTATACCTTGTTTTCATGCCACTTCATGAGAAAATCTGTTTTAAGGTTCAGGCTCATATCTTCAGAAAATCTATTGGTTTTATCAGGGCTGGTGTCCTATAGGCCTGTGCTTGGACCCCTACACATGGAAGCTAATTAGTTCAGCTCTAAGGAGAAGCAGGGAAGAAAACTAAAATAAGGACGTGAATGGATATTTTTTCTTCTTTTAATGGAGATAGTAATGGTATTTTTGGAGTCGCATTACATTTTTGTTTGCTTTCTTGGCAATTTCTGATACCTAGAAGCTTGACACCTAAAACTCCCAATGAAACAAAAGCTTTATTAGAGGCTCTCTGGTTGGAAACAAGTTTTTGGTGAGTAATATAACACAACTAATCGTGTTTTTAAAATCTAGCTGTCTAATGTTCAGCCGAACACTATTGCTAACTCTTCAGAGGTGGAGAGATACTGGTATAACCCCAGTCTTGTTCTCAGAAAACATTTATATATTTTAAATTTATTAGATATAGTTTGTTAAAAGTTCAGGTATGCTTTTCTTTTGCTTGCCAGGAGAAGTGTTCTTGTAAGGAGTCTTTCCTGCCTAGAATATTATGTACGTCACGTCATAAGCTGCCAGTAAGACTGCTGCAGGGGAATGGCCACAGGAGGAAATTCATCTCTGCCCCTGCCAAAACCCAAAAAGTTACCCCTTAGAAGGCACATGCAAGTGTCTAATTCTCTGGAAACTTCAGTCCAAAGCTTGAATTTTGACCCCCTAGAAATATTCTGGGTACTCCTTGTGTACTGTAGGAATACAAAAAAATGTGTTCTAGAGTTGAGTGAGACCATCTCTTGATCATAGTGTTCATGTGACAGTCAATCAGGCAAGTAGCAATTGTCATTCCATAAATCACAGGGAGTTGGTTAAACTCCTTATAAATACCAAAATTTTGCACCAACAAACCTGTGTAATACAGAAATGTCGCAGCCCAACTGCATTTGCAAACTTTTCAAAGAGGATCTCAAGTCTAACTTGCACTGAGAGTTTTATAAACTTTTTCATATTTGCAGCTATACCCCCTGAGCCATGAGTACCTTTTAAATCTGCAAGAACAGAAGTGCTTAACTCTTTGAATTGAAGGAGTACCCTAGATCTCGATGCATTAACCTCTAATTCAACCCACTAGAGACAAGTTAGAGATTAAGGCAATTGACTGACCATGAGAAGAAATTGCTACGTATAACTTGGCCAAATAAAGAATATGGAACAAAAAGGTTATGATATTTGTTAACATGCACTTGAAATGGGCAAATACCAAGACAGAGGAATTCTTATTTGAGAAATGTTGGATGAAATTAAGCAACGAGAATCAGCTTGAAGCATGAAATACTCTTTGCAGTGAGATAAAATCCTACACAATTGAAGAGCCTCACAAGAAAAGCAAGAGAAAACTGATAATTTTCATCATGTGAAAAGCATTCTGTGATAGATTTGGAATGTATCTGCGCTGTACTAGGAATGGATAGATGGCATAGTAGCACTAGGAATTCCTAACCATGGTTGCTTTTAGCCACTGGTACAGAATGTATAGAATATAAGTAATCAAAAGAGTGTCTTTGCACAGTAGAATATAGTTGCTCTGAGAAATCTACCTCCATGTAATAAAATATAGTTGTGTTCAATTTTTTCTAAGATATATTGGTAATTCAGAATTATCAAAATTTCATTATTGTGCTAGAAAAAATACCTTTGCCTACATAAACATGGCTGGTTTTGTGATTTTTTTCAGTCTTAATGATACACACTTTTTCAAACTAGATGAATTGCAAAGACATACACGTATGTGTAAATGTAGCACATAATACAGTGTAAAAAACCCCAGAGCATCACAGTGACCCTAAAATGCATTGTAACTCTTGCTAAAAAGATGTTATCTTTACTTTGCAGAAGGGTTTTATCATGCTCATAAATATATGTAGCTGTGAGTATGTCGAAAGCAGCTAGCACAGGATCGCTCAGCTGAGTGGGAGGTGATGCAGGACTGTGCTATTAGTGAGCAGGAGGTGGGAGGTGACTGGGGCTGATGGGCAGGTGGGATACAGTATTTATATACATGTGTTTACAGGTATTTTTAGATGAGATATATATATGCAAATGTTAATTAAATGAGATAGCTTGCCTCAAGGGTAGATGGAATGATGTAATAACTCAGAGTGAGGCAGTATAGTAGAGCGGACTGAGCGTGGCAACTGTGAGACAGGAACACACATTTTTTTTAATCCTGATTTCTGCACAGTAGTACCTTCTCAGTATTTGCTCTTCCCCATGTATTCTGTAATAGCTTTGGCTGGAGATACATGCTCAGTTTGGGAGTATGTAGTATATTTTATACATACTTATAGCTTAATGTGGCATGGTTAAGGTAAAAATGATGACATCTGTAGTGGCTAGTGATGTAGGGAAGTAGGCAGTAGCAGTGGAGGAAAAAAACCCTCTGTATAAGGATTTTATACCATTTAGCTTATCTTAGCTTTTTTCTTATTCTCTTGGTCAAGTTGGTGTCACACTTATTAATTTCTGTTATTGGGTACACTCATACAGTCTTCAGAGATTCTTTCTCCTGTTGTTTCTCACCTACTGTTTGCTAATGAAACTAGACCTAGATTTTAAAATTTTCTTTTAGGGTATGTACAGATTTTTCTCCAAGATGACCTGACCAAGAATTTTCCATCTCTCCAAATTATCTTTCTGTTAGTTGTGGTACAGTTTCAGTAGGCCAGATGATGTGTTTCTGTTACTGACAATGAACAGTAATTGAAACAGCTAGTTTCCCATCCCTGTCTAACCTCTCTAATAACTATTTCCCTCTTCTCTGCTTCTGTCCCTTCTGTCAGATCCTCTCATAGACTGCATATCTAGGCTGGATATGCCTAACTGGTTCTTTAGCATCCACCTAGTATCCCTGGCACCACTTTCTTGCCTGTCCCTAATTCAGCTGTTCAAGAACAGTTCTAATGTAATCTAGCTGGCAAACAGATCAGTCTCACTAACTTTCCCTTCTCTTCATTTTCAGTTTGGTAACAGACCAGGACGAATGTGTGAGTATCTGCAGTTTTCCTGACATTAGTAATGGTAATTGAGAATTTGTGAGGAATTTTTTGTGAGGACTCATGCTCCCCTGGGTTTGACTGGAAACATAGATGCCCCTGGTAGGATTTAGGCATGATGAAAACGTGTCCTGTGAGAGAGATGCAGCAAAACTGAACTAGATCAAAGGATGCAGAACTGATACCAGTATGAGGATGAACTGGGTCCTTCTGTGACAGGCTGTAGAGAAGGCCAGGAAGCTGTGCACTGTAATTTTTAATGCCTACAAAAGAGAGATACATGGTGCGTTCTGAGGATCTGGTAAATTAAATGGAACAATGATCAGTTAAGCTCAGTTTAGGCTGCTGGACTAGGGTAGAAGTCCAGTTAATATGTATCTATTGCTATCATATATATGGTATTTGCTAGCTGTTGACTTATAGGAACACCTTGGTATCAAAATGTTCCACAAAAGGAGAAAAATACTGTTATCTTCTTATACAGGTAGATTCAGGTAGTGCCCTGGATAAACTGAATTTCTTGCCAAGGCTATATGGCAGTGCACAAATCTAGCCAGGCAATACCTTCTCCCCACTATGTTCAGTTAGGTGGATGTGTCCTACAGAAATTACACATGTAATTGTTTGCGTACTGAACCCCGCAAGGCTGTTACCCCTACAGGTGCATTTCAGCCTTCCCTAATCATGTCTTCCTGTGACCCTGTCTCCCCTTGTACTTTTGTGTCAAGAACTATGCGAGGACTGAGGATGCAGATCTGGGAAACCAGCTGTTATCAGCTACTTTATATTTCTAGAACATCAGAAAAAGTTCTGAAAAGCACCAGGCTGTAGCTCAGCCATGAGGCCTGTTTTAGCAAATGATTGGGCACAACTGAAGTAAATGTCCCCTTGTAAGTCGGTTTGTGAAGAAGCAGGTGGTACGTGGTTATTGCAATGCACAGAGACCAACTCTTGGAATACAACTGGAAATAATTCAAAAGACAACAGTGAGTCCATTGTAAATAAAAAACAGGGTATGATGTAACTGGCTTGTGATAAGCAGGGGCAACCAGTGGACATAATGTTTTGTTCTTCTGTATAATCGGTGAGTAATGATGAGGAAGCAAATGGCAACAGCTTAGGTGAAAGATTTCATGTCACTACTGTGCTGCTCTCCAGCAAGCCTTCTGTCCCTCGCCTGTAAGGGGGAGCATCCAGTTGTATTTGCTGGTGGAGATCAATGAGCCTCCTCATAAATACTAGGGAAGGTCAGTGACAGCCCAGTGAACAGGACACAATAGATCTGAGCACAAGTGTTTTCCTGACATTAGTAGATGTCTCCTCCTCCTCAGTGATATGAAAAAAAAAAATGTAGACATAAACCTGAAATGACAGAAATAAGCATTGATCTTCCTGATATTTTTAGATATTATCAGCTGACAGGGCAGATTGTGAAGGACTGAAAAATGACGAACATAACTCCACGACTCCCATCCTCTCTGCCCTCCTCCCTCCAAAAACAGGAAAGTGGGGGTATGGGGAGAGAGAGAAGAAAGAAGGCTCTGCTGGCAGCCTCAGGATAGTTCGTTTAAAAAGCAGGTGTGGGGGAAAATATGAGAAACAATCTTGTGGGATTCAGTGAGGAAACACTTCAAAAATATAATTTGATTAGGACACAGCCTGTATGATTCAACGAGGGGGAGGAGGTATTGCCTGGAATATGCATCTGACAAACTTTCACATCAAGAATTACTAAATTGCTGTCATGCAGCCATGAGGTAGGGGCCAAAACAGCTTGTGGAATAGACAACTTTTTTTCTACACACTCATGAACTGTCACTTATTGAGTTGTTGGCATCTATGACGTGGAATCAGCACCATGAGTTACTTTTGCCTCTGGTTCCATTGATGTATTCCACCTTATTTTCATCACAGTGTCATGTGCTGCATACCCTCCCTAAGCTCTCTGTTGGACTGGAGAGCAGGTAAGAAAAATGAATCCTTCACCACAATGGGCAAGAGAATGTCAGATTTAATATGAAGACGATTCAGGCTTTGTGCCTGATCAGGTAGGCTTTGGCATTGTTACAGAACATCATTCATTCACTGACAACTGTTTATTATTTGTTACTTTATTATCTGTATTGTTGCAGTGCATATAAATGCATTCATATGAACATGTAGTGATGGTGAATAACTGACCAACAGAAATTATGTAGGTGGAATCAGAAAAGATAAAGTAAAAGAAAGACAGAATTCTTTACAGAAGGGCAACCAAAATAGAGAAGTACTTAAGCATTTAAAGACTGCAGCCCCCAACCTTTAGGTATAAGTGGAATGCAGAATGCTATATTTTGCATCACAGCGAGAGAAGGAGATTGGGCAGAATCACAGTGTGGGACCTGGTCCAGCTAGTAAAGGAAATATGGAGGACAGAGTAGGTTCTGAAATTTCCTTCCTCTCAGTGTCATTTCTGTTAGGGCTTCAAGGAGGTTTATACAATGTAAAATTGTACAAACAGTAAAATACTAGCCATTTTCTTTCAAAGAACTGAGCTCTTTTCACAGCTTTTCATTTTTTTTAACTGATGATCCTCAATTTATAAGTCGGTTATTTGGTACATTCATTCAGGTAGAAAGTTGTCTGGGTGTAATTTTTACTTCAGATCTAGATGTTCAGCTTCTGGAAAGCAGGCAGACAGAACTTGGATGTTGACTGTTTTAAGCAATTGCCCTCTCACGCGTTGTTCTAGTGACCTATAATTGAAGATCTGTTTTGTTGTGAGAGAAAATGAGGGAGAATAAGTATTCAAAAAGGAGACTGTCTGCTTAGTACAGTGACAAGAACATTCACTTGGAGAAAAGATACTGGATGCCATATCTGCTTTCAGAATAAATTCTCTACTGGCATTAAACAGAGAGTTTGTGTAAAATACAACAGCAGCCCTGGGAGCAACAAATAGAAAACCTGCGTACGCACACTGTATATTAGTACCATGGTATCTCTTAGGTCATTAAGTTTTGATTATTACTGTTTTGATTTTATATAAAGCAAAAGTGAAGAACCACAAGCAACTAGCAGCCCCTGTCTCTTCAGAGGCCTGGGGTACAGGAATGTCTTGCTTCTGAACACAGATCAGATCTTGGCAGGAGATGCACATATGACCCCTAAAACTGGGTAGTTCAGGATTTGTTGCATAATTATATGTAACTGCTAAGAAATTGTTTCACTCCAAGCAGTTTCTTCTATTTGCAGCCCTTTCCCAGTAAAATACAGAAGAATAGTGAGTAATTACACTTAAGAAATTTTGATTGGGGAGGATCAGATAGGTGTAGGAATGCATCTGGGAAGGTGAAGAGAATAATTTCTTCTCAAAGCTTGCTGTCACCAGGGGAAAATCCCAGAGGAGACAATAAATAGTGTATTCTTCATAAGCATGTTGTTACTATACTATTCTGTGATTCAGAAACAATTGTCTTAGTGCTGCTTTACCCCATTGAAAACAAAAAACCCAAACAAAACAAAAACCAAACATACTGTCTTTTTAATATCTATTGGCAAGTTGGTAGTTTGTTTTTGTCTGTAAGATAGTTAGGAAAACTGGGACTTGTTGCAGAGTCAAATGAAGCACTGGAAAATGTGCTTGTTTGCACCAGATCAGTTTTAAGCTATTAGCACGGGATGGAACTGTGTATGAAAGTAAAAAATTTCCTTTGCAAGTGTATACAACTTGTTTGGCATCAGAATGACAGTCTGTTTTGAGGTCTGTTCTATATAACAAACAGTTGTATATTGGAGGTTAAATAGTTATTTAGTTAAAGTACACTAGTTTGAGCATTTTCCTTGAAAGTACCATCCCAGAGAGAATTGGACAGACCTATTAATCTTTGATTTATGTTTGTATTTTCAGGCCCCAATACATGCTTAAAGTTAATCATATTTCATTCCTTCACTGAAAGTCCGTTGTAACTTACTGAAACTCATGGGACATTTTAACTACAGGTAGAGATGAACTGAGTTAGAAAAGAATTGCTAAAGTACTAATAATCTGTTTTATCCTAGGCCTTGTCATTTAAAATCAACTGAATATATGATTGCTGGATGTGCTCTTTTACCTTGGTGTTTATCTGATTTCCAATGAAAACCATGAAAGGACAGCCATTAATTAAAACATACCCAATTTCATGCAAAAAGTTTCTCTAGTGTTATACAAAACAGTTACTTGCTAACCACACTTTTTTCACCACACTTTGTTATGTCAGAACTTTTTTAGTAATGGTATAATGATCCCTAAACTAAGAATGTACAGGTACTAAGTCTTTAGAGTTTGAGAAGTCTCAGGGCTAGAAATTTAAACCAATTTTGCCTTGAAAAAAGGGTGGTATGAACTTGGTATTTTTCAGTTCAATGCTAGCCCAAAGTTTTGGCTCTATAAATATGTTGTGAACTGTTGTCCTATTAATTCAGGGTTCATTAAAAAAATAACAACTTTGTGAATGTATGTAGTATTTAAATGGTTCATAGAACTGGGGCTGGGCTTCTGAAAAGGAATATTTCACCTGCTGAGAGATTCACTAATATACTTAGTGAAAATGAAGGCTACCGCCTAGCAATAATTATTAAGGTCAGACTCAAAAAGGTCAGAATAACAAGTTTGCAGGTGTATTGAGAATTAGAAATATGAAATGTGAAGACCACTGCATATCTTCTGATTTTGTTTCTAGAATAAATTATATTAATGTTGTCCAAAGAACAAACAGATCTTTTTGACACTTTGATGAAATTTGTTCATCTGCATATTTTCCTTAATTTTAAGCAACTAGATTTTAAAATCCTTTTGGAAATAAATGACAGTGACTAGCTTTATTAATGGAAGCCTCAAATACAATTATAAATATTACAAACAAGTGCAGACTGTTTTAGTTCAGGACAACTTGTAGCTTTTGCTTTTTCAGTAGCAGTGGGGAAAAGAATGATTCTGGATAATTTGCAAGCTTTGTACCAAAAAGCAGGAAAACTAGAAGTGTTTAGTTGAAGACCAGAGCTCATGAGCTCTATTAGGGGAAGTAGAAACTCTAATAGAGTCACAATGCTGTTTCTTACAAATAAGAAGTGACCAATTTCTCTCATTTTCTAATTATCTTCTATTTTCTGTAAGTTGGATTCCTCACATCTATATATAAATACCTAGAAGTTGTTGTGTAATCTAAATAAACTGTATAGAAAGTGATGAGAAAATTGTGTTTCCAGAATGTGGCTCATCCCACATATTTAATTCCTTATTGACAAGCTTCTAACAACTTTTTAAACTGAAAAGCTTAATATTTAATTTGTCCAACCATTCCTCCTTCTCAGTTTCATTCCCTATCAGTTTCAAATATAGTCTCAGATTATTACACAGTTGGCAGGAGATAAGACTTGCAAAGACACTATAGCAAACAGCATTTATGGGTCAGTGAACTTTCTCACTTTTAGAGGCATATTGCAGTGAGAGACCAGTTTAGCTCATTTTCCTAACCACAGAGTACAACTAAAGTGTTTGGAGAGCAGTTTTTCAAAGTGAAATTGGCATGATTCACAGTTGCATCCAAGCCTCTTCTCTACTGCCATATCCACTTAAGCTTCAAAACAAGTTCTTAATGAGTTTAATCATATTTAAAATTTTAATCTTTTTCAACATTATTACAATTGCCTTTGGCAAAATTCAGTAGTACACTGAGCTCCACATGACTCAGTCTCAAACCAGGTTTTGTGTATTCAATTCTTTGTGAATCACCACTTCTTTAGACAAACCTCTAGTTTTTTGGTGGTTTTGCACCTTTAATTACGTTATTGTGCATGTGATTAAAGACAATACCTAAGAAATGTTAGCAACTGTTACAGACAGATTCACCATCTAGTCAAGATGGAATTGAAACATATCCTCTCCCTTTCTCTCTACAGGCTGACACAAAAGATGAGTGGGTTTTGGAGGTTCTTGAGGATATCTGCCTATTCTTGCTGGCTTGCATCACAAGAAGTGGAGAATGTGGCCTATTGTATCTCAAATAATAGCTTTTTTGATTCTCAAAAGTATTCCCTTAGTTCAGCTTCATGCCTACAAATAGCACGGTACTTTTTGACTTTGAGACCATCACTGGTAGGTCTGTGATAGTGTATTTTATTCTCTGTTCCTTGCACATTCTTCACTTGTGCCCGGGTGAAATCTGAAAGAGATTCTGCAAACCTTAGTGATGGGGAACAATACTGTATCATACAAGAATGCCTCTTTGAAATGCAAGTTCTCTATTCTGGAAAAACAAGCCTAAAAATAATAACTTTTCCTCAATCACTGTGGTTCCAGAGTACCCTAAAGGTACACAGGGACTTAATATTTCATAGAAAACATAATTCTTCCCTTCCCACAATTTTAATCATCACTTGGAAGTAGATCCTGAACTGGTACAAATTGATTCTCTGTTTCTAACCTATTAATTATGAAGAAACCTTGAAAAAGAAAATGTGTAAACCATGCTGAGATTATATTTTGGTTTATGTTTCCGAGATCCTAGATTTCCCAGAAACAAAAAATGCTCTTTAGAAACATGAATTAACTCATGTCATCTCACTTATCTTTGGTATGAAGTTGAATAATGGCAGTTTAAACAAGAATTAGTAACAATTAATAAAAATTAATTCTTTTATTATTCAAATTATTAACTAATCTGCATGTTCCCACGCTGCTTCTATTCCTTTTCGTATATCATTATTATACTTTTTTCTCAGCAGTTAGAAGCTCCAGTTAATTCTCTGATCTAATCTACAGAGTAGGTATATGTACACTGTGACACTGAGAATAATTCCTGAAGAGCTCCACTGAGCTATGTTTAGATTCACGTCCTCCCTTTATGGTCACTTGCATCTTTAATGCTCAGCTGAATTTAAGCTAATGACTATGCCACGTTCACTATGTTGCATTATGCAACATAATGCGTATGTGTCTCTGTATATGCGCAATTATACCTGTATTTATAAACACCAAGCTGTGCTCATCTTTTTCTGAGTGTGACGGGGCAGAGGGAGAAAACCTCTACCTGTATCATACAAGTGAAATGAAGTGGCAACAACTTTCATATCTGTCTTTGGTCCCCATATCCAGGGACTAAATTGGGCACATACAGCTGGGGTCTCCAGGGAGAGAGAGATGGAAGGAGAAATGACAATAATTTTGAATTTAGGCTTGAACTCATACTCTGCAACCTGCAGCTAAGAGAGGAATCATCACCAGATTTTATTTTGGTCAGTGTCCCTCATTTACTCCATTGGCAACTATCAGTTTTTCACCAGTCCTTTTCAATTTAAGTGTGTTACTGCACTTGTAAGAGCTTTACAAATTCTTTAAGTGAGCTGTTCTGGATGATTTTAAGTGAAAAAATATTCAGAATATAATGACAATGTATTTTCTAATTAAAATTTTAAACAGAACATATTTCATTATTTCAGGGGCATGCACATGCATAAAAATAGAATAAAACCAAGAGATATGTCTTGGACTTTGAGCAGGAGGATAGGCCAGGAGAGCTGCAGAGGTCCCTTCTAACCTGGAAGATTCTAAGATTCTGTGACTGCAAATTTTTTATGTCATTAACTTCAAGTATATGCTCAAATCTAGCAAGCTTGCTCCTGTGACTGTGGACTTGAGATTCCTCTTTTTGTTTATGCTTTTACTAAATTACCAGCCAACTATAACCTCCCTCCCTTCCCCTTTCTTACACTCTTCCTCTCTCCTGCTTGCTTCTTTTAGAAATGTGGCTACTTCTTTTAGATTATGGGCCTATAGTAACTCAAAAGTACTACACTTCCCACATTGAAATTACCACTTGCCATGAAAGTGTACATTTAACAAAAGTTTGTGTCAAATATGTACAAGCCCTCAGGCTAGAAGTTCTTGAGAGGCAGAAGTCTTTGCCTCTATAAAGCCAGTTATATTTTATGGATAATAGTACCAGTGATCTGTAATTCCAGTTGCTTAATGGCTTTATTTTGCTGGAATGCTTTTGTACTTTGTATGCTAAACTGTTATGATAATTAAAATAATTTAGGAATGTAGCAGTAATGCATGATGGGAAAGCAGAGTATCCTTGCTTGCCTGTTATTGAGCATCGATTATGTAACAATATCCAGACTCAAGAAAAACTGTATCATTAGAGAACAAATATTAGAAGTTATAATTTCAAAATGGCAGGTTCTAATCTGCACATCTAAAGACCGTAATCTGCCTTCCTGAGGAAAGTCAGTACACAGGTCAGTCACACAAGTTTGGTTCAGAAGAGAGACTGGGAATTGATTCAAGCAGTCATTTTTTTTGTTCTTGCATCTTCTGTGTCCCAAGAGAAATGACTGTCTCTGTCTCTTTTCCTCAAACAAGCCTGTTTCCTTTTCATAGTGACAATGATATACAGAGAAGTGCAATATTCATACTGAATTTGCTGACTGGCTATGCTGACAGTGTGAAATTTACGTTAAAGAATTTTATTCTCAATAAAATTCCCAAATCAGTTTTGTCCAGGCCACTGCTAAATCAAAAGATACTTTCAGACATCTCTCAGTCACTACTTGCCAATGTACAGCTCTTTTGGGATGAAAATCTCAGTATTCTATTATAACCCCCTTGAGCTACTGCATGTGTCTAAGTAAACATTTGTGAGAGATCCACAAAGCAATATCAGAAGACAGTTACTGTTGTCATATGGAAGCAAGACTGTTGGAGTGTAACCAAGTTAAAATTACATGCACATAAATAAACTGCATAATTATTTTATTAAATGTGTAAATAATTTTTTGTTTTCTAGAATGATTTCTTTTAGCAAGTCATGAAATATTTCACATTAGAGATAACAGACTTGCACAGAAACTTTTGCAACCTTTCATAGAAGAGAAGGCTGTCTTAACACTCTCTAGAAAAATGGATCCTAAACCAGTTGAGTCAGGCTTATTTGACATCTCTCACAGTGCAGACTGTTGTTGGTATTTGAAGACAATCCAGCTCTGAGCTGTAATTATGATGACAGATCTATTCATGTTTGTTGGTGCTGAGGATAGACAGCTGTTTTCACATGCTGGCTTACAATTTGACAACTACAGTCCCAACAAACGCTTTTGATGTTCATACATGACAGAAATAAAAAAATCCAACATCACACATATAATGGCCCATTCTCCTTATCTTTATCTTACTGTTGAATCCATAGAAACATAGATCTCAAAGGAAATTTGAGGGATTTACCAGATCAGCTTTAAGGCAGAGTTATGGCTACCCAGAGCGCAGCAATCTGTGTTGCTGTGTCTCTGCTTACAAAGGGGATAATTTTCTGGATGAGGTCTGGATTGATTTTCCAAGAGGTAGATTCTTTTCCTGGTTTTGCTTCAGGATTTCCTTGGCCTAGGTTAAATCAGTTGAATTCCTATACCTTCCCGTTCAGTCCTAACTGTAGATTTCTCATTCTCTCTAATTATTCATTTCTATAGTAGCCTCTATCGTGGACGTCTGATTTCAGTTGAAGATCTTTAGGTGTTACCCTCTTCAGGCTTTCTCTCTGCTTACCTTGCTCTTACAATACATCAGCTACTCTTAGTCATATTTTACCTTCCCTATCCTGCCGTATGCTTAAAGCTAGAGCTGTTACTCTGTTCAGAGCTATGCACTAAATCACTATGAATAAAGACATAAACTGTAACTTCTTGGACAATACAGGACCACCCTGTTATTTTTTTCCACTAAGCATAGATAACAGTTCTAGTAGCTTTTCATTTGTACTCAGGTGATTCAATCATGCTGTTACATCTCTATATATTTTGTAGGACAGACTCATCATGAAATATATGTGTATGTTTGTATGGTCAGGAGTGAAACCTCTTGGTTTTCATTAAAAACATGTTCCTATCATTTCACAAAAAAATGAAATTCATAAATTACTACATGTGATTCTACTAGATACTACTCTGATGAGTATTGGTTTTGCCTATGGCACTGCCATGAAGCTACTACCACCAAGTGTATTCAAATGACATTTTATTTCCTACTCTACATTTCTGAACAGCAGGCTGTTTTAGCTATTGCAGAGTCATATCCACAGAAAAGGGACAGATGTTCCACATTTTTCTTTATGAAACTGAAGAACTTTTCAAGCTCACTAGCTAATATGCCACCAAAGAATCTGACAGAAACATTGTACAATAGATGACATTGTCCTAAAGAGATGAAGAAAATGTACTATTTAAATCGCCAGTAGAACTCACGAGGCATACTTGATATAATTAGTAATTGTATGCTCAACGGGCACACATGGAAAAGATAGTTCCTTCCTACCACTCTAATAATGGGAGATTACATATAGATGTCTATTCAAAAGAGAGGATACAAGACTGTTACCAACAACTGTAAAAGTGAGAGAGAGAAAGAGAGGATGAGAAAGTTTAACTAACAAGTACTACCCAGAGAGATATTTTGAAGAAAGAATGACTCATCGGATAATAATGCAACTTTGCCAGTGGCCAGCATCGGGAGGAAGAACATAAAGGAATAGCTCGCTTTTAATGAAGTAGATTTAGTTGCTGTATCTTTAGGAAGTTGAAAACATACCTTTGTTGCCTCCTTACTCATATCCCTGCTACATGTTCCTAGTTTTTAAATTTTTTTTTAAAAAAGGGGTGGGGGGGAAGCTGTTTTCTCTACTGCTGTCTGACAAGGACAAAGGGTCTGAGAGATATCTTCTGCAACAGAAAGAACTCTTTGTACCAAAAATAGTGTTAGTAAAAAAAATAGAATCAGAATACAATGTAACATTTTGCCAAAGATTGCCTCTCAGTCCAAAGTTTTACAAGCTTTGGTAGAGTTACAAATTTTTTTGAAAGTACCACTTTTCAAAGGTGATTTCTGGTACCACTAATACCACTGGAATGGACTGGATCTTTTGTGACTTTACTAGGATACTGCTCTGATGGGGACTGTGATCGATCAGAATTGGTGCTCTTAATCTTATCAATTCAATAGAAGAAATTTAATTGAAATCCTGGAAGATTGTTCATATTCCCTCCCCTCTGTTCTTATGGCATGAACTTCAGTGGGTAAGGTTGTTTCTTGGAGTATCCTGAGAAACCACACATCAGTTACAGGTGGAAACATATCCATTTCAAGCCCCTATTCACTGTGTTGACTTGTAAATTCATCATAAAAGAGGAGCAAATTCTCAACAAAAATGTGCCAACCCATTTTCATTGTGCCATCTTCAGATGTATGCCAATTCCAACTTCTGTTGGCAAAAGAAATTAGAGATGGAGTAACCTGGCAACAAATGAAGTTTTTCATTGTACTGCCTGAAGAAGAAACTGGGTTTTACCTAATGAAGCTGGATGTAGTGCTTCATTTGGCAGACTCTGATCACGTTAGTAACAATGTTTGCTCAAGATTAACGAAATGGTTTGTAGCAAGTGTAAACAAATACTGCTATTCTCTGTTTCCACAGCACGATTCACTATTTTAGGGAGCAGTTGTCTATCCCAAAAACTTAGTAAATACTTATATAGTGAGATATTTCAGACACAGCTGATTGAAGGGTACAGAAATGAAGTAGATTTCAAGAAGGACGCCCTTGCAAATGTAATCTGTGGTGTATTCTAATTCGGAACAGAATGATTTTCACCATAAACAAGAACAGGTTCCCTGAGTTTTGATACTGTGATAAGTTGGCATTTAATTAATGTCTTCAGCTTGTGTAGCAACTTAGTGTTCAACTTAGTCCTGTTTGAAAACAGTTTGTCTACGTGATATATATGCATGAGCACTCTTAAATGTAGAGTATCTTCTTCTTCCCAGCAGTCCTTTGTAATGCTTTGTCTTTGGCCAGCATCACTGAGAAGGTCAAACCACTGTCTTACCTATTTTATAAGAACAATTTTTATGCTCTTACATATGTAGTGTCCAACCTTTCCTACCAGGAAAGTGCTTTAGTGCCAAAAAATCATAATGTTTGTTGTGGTGTCAGTTTAGTAATGCACTGTGATATAAATCAAGCTCTCTTAATTGATCAGTGCCTACAGTGTGTTACAATATAGTTTCCATTACGTCATTCTGACATGTGTCAAGTGTGTCCTACTGTGGAAAGTAAGAGATTGTAAAGATCCTATTTATTTCAAGTAGACCTCATGACTCTTGAACACAAAGTTTCAGTTCTTGTAAATATGCAAAATGTAAGCAAAATATACTGATAGCTGCGATATGTATTTTTGTTTTCTACAACGTATTATATGTTGGAGTTATATGTTCATAGTATTCTTTTGTGCTACATTCTGTTTGTTTGTCTAACTGTTGCTTTATCAATTTTCAAAATAGCTTAATGTGCAGTTTTAGGTTGTGTTAATATGCCATATACAGATGCTCTGCTTTTTGCGTAGAAAGAGATGCTTATAAAATTTTAAATATGAAAAATAGATTACAGCTACTCTTTTTGTTTGTTTGTTTGTTTGTTTGTTTGTTTTCAGCTTAGGAGGCTTGCAAAATACTCAGATTAACGCTATTAATTTATTGGTATGACATAGTTTATGTCACACCATATGCCCTAGCAATGCCTATAAGAATTAGGGTTGTGGGTCTGATCTTTTATAAAACCAATATAAATATCTTGAAAAGAGAGCTTTCACTCAAAGCTGTCATCGGATGTATAGATTTACTGATAAAAGTGAATCATATGAAGGTAGAGAGATGATATACATGATTTTCATGTCTTGGGTTTGATTTAGTTTTTAAGAAACAATATTACAATCAATGTGCTTGAAAAAACAGAAGAGTAAATACAAATCCATAGTAAGGGTCTAAATTCTGCCCATCAAGACATTCTTTGTAAACTTTTGTAAAGTGGAATATATTGAGTGGTGCGTGGGAATACAGGTTTATTATTTAAGATAAGGGTGGATATTTTCTGTTTAGAATATTAACTCTTACTTCTTTGATATCTATAATAAACTTGAGCTGCTTTCATTTTGATTTGTTAGAGTACCTTAAAGGAGTGGGTGATTTACTACTTAATTTTAAAAAATTGAAAAGTCTTACAGTACCTTCTGTATGTTCAGTATCAAATCTGATCTGTTGGTGATCTTTATATGAAATACCTCACAAAAAATGCTGTGTGATAATGAGCTTTCAGGGAAGCTTGTATATCCACTGCATTGTCTTCCACTTTCTTAGGTTCCAGGATCCCCAGGCTTCCCAATATACAAGCTCTCTAAGTTGATCTGTTCCTTCCAGGAGCTTTAGGAACATTTGTTAAAAGTCATTTTCAGATTGACATCTAAAAAAATACCACAGTTCTTTTGAAGGGGTTTTAGAAAGATTTCAGAATTTCTGATACAGTTGGAATTCTATTTTATGATCTACTTTACCGTTCTAGCTTAATTTACCAAAGCCCATGAGCATCTGTTTAAAGGTATTCCATCTTGGCAGGAAACAAAACCTTTTCTTTAATGGTAGGCACATGTACATAGTGGACAGGTGACTTTTCTAGGGGTATTTTTGATTGTATCCATTTTTATTTTTATAAAGAGACACAGAAAGACTGTCTTTGTCTCACAGTCTCTCTCATCCTTGTGTTGCACGTCTTCCCTGTTAGCACAGCATACAAATGATTGAACTTAGTAAGGTTTTGACTTCCCCAAGTACCTTATCTTTCGTAAGAATATTTAAAAAATATTTTCAGCTTTCTTGTGCTCCAAAATCGGCATTCAAGTTGTATCAGAGTGAATTTTAAAGTTGAAATGCCAAACATGTTTTTTCTAGTAACAAATGAACCTGCTGCTTAAGTATTGAACTACACAATAATATCAAAACAAACCCTTGGAATAACTTCAGGCTATTGTGGGCTATCAGTACTGACAGGGTGGGAGTCATCTAGTGTTCCAATAAGATTTTAATAGGATAACATATTTCTCAGTAAAGATTAAACCAGGAAATTAAATAGAGTAACATCTGTTTTTTCCTTTACATTAGGTTAGCTGTGAAGGCCACTTTTGTTTTAAAATTATATTAGAAGGAAAGAATTATATACACTCTAATATTTTATCTCATAAATGGATGTCCTAGAGCTACTCATAACTGAACTGACCCATGGATATGCAGTCGTGGACAACCATGTTTCACTATATAATAATTTGCTTGCATAGGCACAATCTTTGAGGTCAGCACATTAGAGAGAGAACAATGACAACTCAGCCATGTGTTATTTTTTCATAATAATAATTAATTTTTAAAAGTTTATGACCCCAAAATATTCAATTTCAAATAGGCTTTAATTTAATTAATCAAAGAGATTGACAATTCTCAGAAGCTTAAATTAATTTTGAAGTTATGTAAGTCGAGATCAAGAACTATTGAAAAAAATAATACATCACAGTGATTGGGTCATTTATAAAAACTAAGCCTGAACGACTAACACAAAGGTATCAAATCTGACTCATTCTTCCCAGGAAAAGTCATGCTGCCGCCACGTCTTCAATGTCTCTTTGCTGAAAAGTTTTAAGTAACATGTGAAAGAACACTTCAGCATAAGGTAACTAAGGATCAAGTATGTGAAAGCAGGCAGAGAAAGCATACAGGGAAGGGAATGTATACATACAGCATACAAGGAAGCATGCAGGGAAAGCATACAGGGAATGTATACATACAGGAAAGGGAATGTATACATGCAGCATACAAGGAAGCATGCAGAGAAGGCATACAGGGAATGGCTTTGTAGAGTGCGTAGAACAGCTAATTAATCAGCAGTAAAACATGACATCCAAAAGCTTGGTGCTTCCACACAACTAGAAATGTGACAGCAGAAGAAACAAAGACATAGAAGATGTTTTGGGAGACTTTTACTTTCTGTCTGAAATCATGTAACAGTTTGATTGCTGCCAGTAACTAAAGCCTAGTACTGGGATCTGTTGGTTACCACCTAGACATAAGCTTCCATTTGTGGAAGTCTAGTTGAAAAGATGAAGAGAAGAACTTAAAACTACCAGGAAACACTACATGGAGGAGAAATGGTCTACCTCATACTATTTCTTTATGCAAAAGGCTTTTTCCCACTGTCTGCAAAGGGCATTTTCTTGGATTTTAAACATATTTCCTGATCTTTGATTCCTCCTGTGAACCAGGATATGAATACATATATGTAAACATGTCTATGAAAACATGTTTGAGTATACACATACATATTTTAATACATATATGTATTTGAATAATATATAGAAAGAGCATATGGAACGGGTGTGTGTATATATATGGAGTAGATATATACGCACAGGAAGAAGGGCAATTTAGTTTTGGTCAAAAAGCTGTCCCAGCTTCCTGGAAATAAATTTGTCTTTGGAAGTCCATGACTTTATAACTGTCAGGTTCAGCTACAGAAACCATTTAAAGGTAGAAGCGAAGCTGCACACTCTGTAAAAGCATCATCCAATGTTATGAAGTTTTCACTTAACGTGAGTCTGATTAGCAAACATTTTCATGAGCATCCTGGTCCCTACTTCTGGACTAGGCTCTGTATTGGCTCTATCACTGTTACAGAGTATCAATCGAATAGAAAATATCAGTGTATAGGCATAACAAGCACAGAAATTTGTTCTCTCACTGTGGGATTTTTATCATAAAATAAATCAGTAAATACCATAACAGAAATCAGGGGTTTCATTATGGTTTTTATCATGACATTTATTGCTTTATGCCATCTAGTGGACTCTCTGCGTTCAGTATCAGCTTCAGTAACTGCAAAACTTTAAACACTTTAACAGATGCTGTTCTAAAATGACTTTTTTCATGTTTTCTTGATACACGATTGGATAATGGAAGATCTCATGATGATGCATTTGACAAGTTGCCTTGTTACACACTTTAAGATGCAAGGAATTAAACAAACTTAAATAACAAATGTTCAAAATGTTATTACTAATTTGAACTGACTCCAGGGGCTTTTTTTTTTTTTTTTTCAGTGTTACATATGTGTTTGTTCTTAGTTTGGCTGAAATTTTGACTATGAATAATGAGGCACTGAGATAAGCAAGCTGACCAGAAAATAACTTATAGCAAGATAACACTGTGTGGAGTGTTTCAGGATTATAGTATTATACAAAGAAGCATAACTGCAGTTTTGGGATTTGACTGTCCTGAAGAAATTTTGCTGCCCTGCAGGATTAATTTATTTTTAAAAAGACTGTTGCTTTTTTAATGGAAGAAAAAAGTGTTATTGGATAGCAGCTTTTGGAGACATAGTGATCCTTCAATTTATCCAGCGTATCCATTCACATATTTATCCATTCAAGTGCTCAATAGTCTGTAGTAGGTCTGTACAGCAGTAAGTTACTGCTTCTAGAGGAAAGTAAAGCAGTTGCAGCAAGTGGGCTGAGACAAATCTTTCTCATGGCTGATTAATTCCATCACAGAAATTTGGCAAGCACTGTTTATACTTTCCATGTACACTGTTGCCAATTCTCAGTCTTTATAGTGGATCTTGTATGGTGGATCTTTTTACCTTGTACCATTTTTAAACTTTTTTTCACGCAATTTGGTATCTTAAAAACTCAGCTGCAGAAATCAGGAAATGACATTTGTGTTTATGTTTTCACTGAAGACATTACATTTATAGTCTTTTTGTCCAAAATTAGAATATGTTGAAATAAGTGTAACCCAAGTGTGCAAAAATAGGAAAACTTGAGGAAAAAAAACCCCTCGCTATTCATTATCATTAAAAGTAAAGTATTTTAAAACCACCCATGATTTTAGGATTTGTATTGGCAATATCGCACATAACTCTGGCATGGTATATCTGAATGCAGGCATTTTGCGTTCTGGCAATTCATACCAGTCATGAATGGAGGTGCCAAACATGTTATTTTCTGGAGTTCCACTGGAAGTGAAGCTGCCAAACAATTTTTACTAGTAATTCTGATTTATTTTAAATCACAACTTCAAAGCTGGATTTGGAAAAAGCTAATTGGCCCTGTATAAAATCCAGTCTTCTACTGTATAAACAGTTGTGACTAGCAAATTGAGATGTCTTATAATAATCTTTTAATTTAGAAGCACCAATACTGTTCTACAGCTTCATTTTACACCTGACACAAAATATATAAACAAAGTGAAAAACCAAACAAACCCAACACTCAAGATGCACTGGCTTTTACAGTAAAGATCTCAAAGTAGGAATAGTAATGACTTAAAGGACACGTGTTCCAGCAAAACCGATATACTTTTACACTGCTGTCAAGCTGTTGAACCATAGAAGCCCAGTTTAACTAAAAAGAAAATCTACAGAGGCCTCTTCTGCTGAGTTGTATTACACTGTGGTAACAGACTGAGTTTTAATCTTAGTCTGTAGATATGGGCAACCTGAAACACAGCACCATTGTCAAAGAAGAACACGTGCTTTGTTGTTGTACCTTTGCCTCTTTGTAATAGTAGAGGTTTTACGTCAGATACTAAAGTTTCATTTTATTAAATATTTACCAACAATCTATTGGCCATATGTCATAGAGTTTGCATGGTGGCAGACTCAGTATTCGTCACCTTTTCAAGATGATTCTGTTAAATCCGCAGTGTTATACAGGTTCACAAAGCCCTTTCAGTAACCCAGGTTTTTGTCCTTTGTGCTGTCTTTGCTAAGCTGGTGTCAGTATCACATCTGTGCTCTGTTGAAATGGTTTTCAGGAATGAGCTTTTCAGGACTTTTCTGTGAGGTACCATGGAAGATGTCAGGATTTCTTTCTCAAGTACTGTTTATCTGACAGTGTTTGTCTTCAAATACTTCCTAAGTGCAGATATATTTTCCATATGGAAACATTGTTAGTCAAATGTTATAATAATACTTAAAAGGCTCTTTCCAGGATTATTCACTAATCTGATTCATTTTATATGCTGCTGTAGATTAATCAACTAAAATAATGGAAATTATCACAGGTTAAGTTTTTGTAAGGTTTGGATGAGGTTCATGCTTTGAGTATAGGGACGGGGAAACACTCAGTGTTTAGTATCTTTTCTGTTTAACATATTGTAGTTTCAGGACACTCACAGTATATTTCCCTTATCCTGTCTAAATTTAGTTATCTTCTATGCTTTCTGATGCAGAATAATTTTTATGTAAGATAGTAAAATGATGATAGTATCAATTACAATTAATTGGAAGTTATTAAAATCTTCTAATTTCTGTAATTGCATAAGATAGATTTACTGTATAAACAGGTATGTTTGCATATTATAATATGAAAACCAATTAGATATCAAGAAAAAATATTTTATTATAATAATTGACTGCCAAAATATAAATTATGAAAAACAAGCAACAAATGATTGAGTGACACACACGAGAATGCCTTTGATTACCAGAAGGAAAAGGAAGAACTTCAAGGAACAGGTCACTTTCCATGATGTGCCCATTCAAAGTAAGGTTCTCACAATTTTTTGGTCGCTAATATCACGCACAGCATTGTGCCTCAGCAGGGACAGAGTTATGCCACTTCCAGCATTGAGGTATGCTGCCTAGGGAGATTCAAAAAGCCCTGACAATAAACACATTCCCTAGCTCCTTTCCCACCAGTACAAGTTCCTCTATGTCCATCACATGGTCAATGTAATCACAGATGTATGGACCGAAGTAAGTGGAGGTCTGAGTAGTCTGTCAGAGAATGGTAACTCTCAGTGCCTACCAGGCCAACACTCCATATTCATATACCTGATCCCTAGAAGGCTGTTTAAGGATAAAGAGTGCTTTTTGTCCCACTCAGTCTGTATTGCAGGTGGTAGTTGGATGGGAAGTCAGGCTGACACAGGTACTTTCATTTCCATTTCTTCAATGCCTTGGTCAAAGCTGCTGAATCAGCACAGAGGAGTCAATAGTCTAGGTCAAACAAAGGAGGGCAGAATCTGTACCATGACTCACAGAGCTGCCCAGACCCTCGACCTCTTTTTTTTCTTTTTTTCTTTTTTTTTTTTGGTAGCTAAACACTAGGCAGTAAATTAACTCTATGGTTTTATTATGCTGTGCAAGACATACTGGATACAAAGACTTGTGTGGCATACGGTGAAATATTTTTGGGAGTAAACAGCATTTATTTTCATTTTCTTCCCGTTTTTGGTGGTATAGGGAAAATATCTGACAGCTAATTAGAAGTTGTCTAACAATACAGCCATAATCTAAAATCTAGCTAGAGAAGAAAGCACAGTGGCAAGAGTCCTCTCCTCTACCCTCCCCTCCCGTGTCCAAGCTTCTGTAGAACTTACGGACATTGAAGAAATATCAAAACAAAATTAATAGCCTCTCTATGGCTGAGACATGATTAACAAAACAGGTATTGCTGCTACTCAGATCCTTGGCCATCTCAACAAACCTAGTTTTGCTGTGTTGCATGCTATGAGCACTTTAAAAAGCACATAATAAAAGGGTGTAACTGGAATTGTCCTGTGTTTATTGAGCTAGATTGCAAGGAAGCATTCTTGTCAGCTAGATTACTTCTGCCTTCTAGAAAGGAATGTTGTACAGGACAAGTTTGTAAGATGTTGTTCAAAATTATGTTCTGAAAAAGTGGTGTCTTATTTGGAATTTTATGAAAAAAACCCAAACACTAAAAAACAGAGGAAAGGTTAAATGCCTTTAGTGAAAGGCTTAATTAATTGAAAAAATTAGATTTAAAGGGATTGTAACCTAGATTGTGACAGGACAATTGACCTCATTTTGACTTCCATATTATTAGCAACTCAATATGAGAACATTTTGCAGAACATTTTTTTCTAGAAAATATTCTTTACTACCATCATAACCGTAATGGTAGTAAAACTCAACAGCCGTGTGCTTAACTGTAATTGTTGAAAAGCATGTTTTGATATAGTTTTCACAGCCAAAGTAGGTAATATTTAAAGAAAATGAGAAACACCGAAGAGAATTCTGGGTAGTGAGTCAGTCCATATCATATTTGAATATCATCACCCTCTACAAAAAAATTACTGTGGTTCTAGTTATAAAGTAGATTTGTGGCAACCCTTTCATGGAGGTGTTAATGGGGCATGATGACAGGTACTTTCCAGAGACTGTGTATGAATGGTTTAGGTATTCTCACCACAGTAATGGCATGTATCTCTCTGCAGTCTGAACAGCGAGGTTTTTTGACTGAAGTGTGAGGAATGCATTTTCTTCAGACAAAATCTAGTTAGGCATATGAACAAAAGGAACCATGTGCAGATACGGTGTCTTTGATTTTTTTTTTTTTTATGATTTACTGTTTGTTAACTGGCAGATTAAATGCTTTGCAACTTAGCTAACTAGTTCTAAACCATGAAGCACAACATTCAAATGAAATTGTCCATATCTAATTAAGAAAAGTGAATTAGTATCTTCAGTATATCTCCATTTTCTATGGGGGAAAAATTCACTGGCTGCTAAAAACTAAAATAATTGAATCAGTTAAAATATTGAGTTTAGTTTAATACTGAGTTTAGCTTGGGAGCCCTGGAATGAGGATGCGTTGCTCTCTCTTTTTAAATTGCAGAATAATGTCAGCTGAGGATCTGACTGATTAATGGATCTTGTGGTGGAACTAGGTGCTCTGGAGACAGTCATCTTTGGTGCTTGGCTCAGATAAATGTTGCTAGACATAAGTTAATGAAACTGACACAGAGCACTCTGAATGTAGTTTGGGGAAAAAAAAAAAGAAAAGAAAAGGAAAGAAAGTCCTCCCCAGGATTTGATATCCAAATCTTTAAAAGAAAAGAAAAAATGCAACATCTGAAAAATGCTCCTTTTCTCCATTATATTCAGGGGCAAACTTACTATTATACAACCAGATAAAAAAAGTCAAATAAAAAAACTGGTTACCTGGTGAAAATAAATCTGAAAACCATTGCTTCAAACAATTTTAAAATTTATTTTATATAAAAAAGGAAAAGCCCACAGATATAACTGTTTTTGCAAACAGCTTCTTTTATGAATGAAGGCAATTTTTATATCAATAGCAAACCAAAAAACTCAACCAATCAGTTCCCTGCAGTAGCTACTATGAGCTAAATAACATATTTTTGTCATCTCAGAAAATAAATTTATAAATTCTCTGATTGCTGAGCTTCTTTTCTATGTGACTGAAGCCCCAGAGCTTTTTGTTTCTCAGCTGCTTAATCTTTAAATGTATCTGATAAATATTGCCACAGGTGATTGGAATCAGTCTCAACTGCTTGTTTCTTTCAGGCCTGTGACTAGAAGCCGTCAGGAGTGGGCTGGGCAGAGCTCTTCTCCCAGCTGGCTGAGACCCAGGTGTTTGGTGTTAGGAGACGCCCCTGGGAAGGATGAAAGGTATAAGCAGTGAAAGGAGGGGGGAGGTGGGGACTCAGCAGGGGATTGCAGACCAGGCTGTGGCAGCCCTGAGGGGGGAGGAGGAAGAAATCATTCTAGATAATAGTTAAAGTAGGAGGTTTGTAAAGCCCCTGAGCTAGAGGGAGAAGTTTATGGCCCTGGGCAAGACAATGAACTTAGCGCTTTGTTACAGAAAGAGAGATGTAGTTACACTGAGACAGTTGAAAGTGAAGTAGTATTTATTTTAAGGATTTTGAGTATAAATAAAGTGCTTCCAGATTTCAAAAGATACCTGAAGGCCTATGCGACACCCGGAAAG
>NW_010112561.1:0-41571 GCF_000699245.1 Pterocles gutturalis | reverse complement strand
GCTGGGAAATGGAGTATTAGAACAATCTGTCTTCCCGTACTTTATTTGTTTCTGATGCCCACAGCAATCAATGAAGGACAGAAAGGCCTTGTGTATGCCAGGTGCACAATTCAATAATCATCCTCCCACAAAGGAGGTTCAACTCCTTCTTTGTTGCCAAGGCTCAGGGAATAGAGTGTACAGTGGAAGTACAATAGCTTTCTTCGTAAATTGTATGTCTGTATCTCTTTCAGTCTATAACGATGTAGTATAATATTTCTGTAGCTAGGAGAGCAAGTAGCTTTTTCCAAACCTGTAAGAGCTATTCCAAATCAATTCCTAAGTGTTAGAGTGATTCAACCCTCACCTTCTCTGCCAGTGTATGAAGCATCATCAGCCATGTATGCTTTGAGTTCTTGCCAAGTGCACTTATGATTCAGGAAAAAATAGCAAGCAAAAATGGCTTCATGGCTGTTGCATATTAAAAAGACCTTGAGAATTTTGTATTGGAAAGATTAAGTTGTCTGCACTGTACCGAAAAGATCTGAGTTAAGGAAGTCACTAGAAATGGTAGTTCTTTAAAGCTGTCATATGGTCCAGCCCCAAATTGTCTGAAAAAATTTGTTTGCGAAGAAGTGCAACAGTTCAGCTATGCAAACAACTAATATTCAGAATCCGCTTTTCTTTCTACTGTGAAGAAAAACATAGAAAACTAAGACTATTTCTAGCATTTTCTATGTGCCACTCTTTCAAAACTCTATTTTCTGTAAAGAGCATGTGACAAAACTCTGAAGTATAACAAGATAAACTAAAATTACAAAATAGGAACTTTCAGAAACATCAAAAATACTGCATATCCCCATTAATATCTGAGTTCATTTCAAGTTTCCAAAAACAGCAAGCAATTTTAAATCAAGTATTATTATTATTTCTGCCCTTTGCAGAATTCTATAAAAATAGTTTTCACAACATGCAACAGGAAAGCCTTGCCATGCTCTCCCTGGTGATTTAGAATGCTAATGTGCAAATGACTTGCCTTTGTCTCAAGGGAATTTTGATTTAAGCCATGAAATAATGGGTGAACCAGCATTTGTTTCTCTTCCCAAACAGTGGATGTTTTGCATTATTGGCATTTATATTTCAAGAGAGTATATGCATGCATGGAAGAAAAAGGTTCGTTTGATTAGCTCAGAAGAGTTACTCTAAAGTCAGTTTTCTTTTTTTTTTTTTTTTTTTGTGATCTAAGCCACAGATAAATCTTCAAAGCAAAGACTGACATCACAGTCTACCTTTAAATTTTACTATTAGATTTTATGATAGTGTGTTAATGTGAAGCTTTCAGTTCAAATATCAGAGAAGCTGAACTGGGTGAAATCTAGACTTCATCTAAGGTCCTCTCTTTTCAGGTTGTTGAGAGAAGTGGGAGTTGTAAAATAATGTGTAATTTTCCTCTTACAGATATGGGAACTCTCATTGTTCATTTAAAGTGAGGTAAAAAACTGCCTAACCTCAAAATTATAAACCAGAAAGCCATCTAGGGCAAAATTATTTCCTTGAAAAAATGTCATGCTGTGATAATCACAACCTCTCAACAATGGGGCTTTAGAAAAGAATTGTTGACAGATCTTTTGCAATTGGGTACTCCAGTTCTTCATTTTGTTCTATTCCTAGACATGAAAAGTATCTGTTTCAATAACTTAATTCACAAATTGGTCTGCTTTGAAATGTTAAAGTCTAGCAAAATATGCTAAAACAAAAGAACCTTTATTTGTAGAATCAGATAAAGAATGTTAATAATAGAGTTGCTTGAAACTCTTTATTAAACACAAATCAGAAGCTATACATTCCTTTTTTCCAAACAAAGGTTTTGTTTTAGGTTTGGTTTTTTTTTTTTTTTTTTTTTTTGGGGGGGGGGTGGGGAGGAAAAGGACTTTCTTACTAAAATGAAGTTTCTGTATGTTTTTAGAACTCTGTATGTGTTTATATGTATATTTAGACAACTTTTTTTGTGTGTATTTTAGAGCTATGTTGTAGTACAGGGTACAGTGTAGATTTTTGCTAAGAAATGCAGAGTTGCTGGAAAAGTAATTTTCTAACAAATCTGCAATTTCATTTACTAGTGGTTCACCTAGAAGAAAAAACCCTGAGACTTCTTTAAAAGAGTATTTAAAATTAAATCCCTGCTATAACAATCATTGCACTTTGTCAGAGGGTAAGAAGTTGTTCCTCTTAATAGAAAAGGTCTGTTAGTTGAGGTCCTGCTTCACTGAGATTTAACCAGTTTTCTGAGACTGATTTTTATTGCGGTTATAGTAAGGCAGAATTCTGAAGTGTACTTCTAAATTTTAGCCTTCAGCCACAATGTTTCCTAACTGAAACAAAGATTTAATAGGCGAAATTTGTAAAGTTGATTCCTTTTTTTTTTTTTTTTTCCTTGGGATTTCTTTATAACACTGTGAATTTTCTTAACTTGTGCTCGGTGTTTGTGTAATAAGATTTGTAAATATTCCCTGTGATTCTATGCCTAATAATTCCCTAATTCCATGCCAATGAACCCTAAACTCACATGAAACTGCAGGAAAAATACCTTGCCTAGGTAATAGTTGGTAAGAGACCAGCTGAAGGTGAGCAGGTATGGAGCTGCTTTTCACTGTGGTATGTAAGAGACAGCTGTTAGCTTGGTGCTGTATGTTATGCAGAGAGTTTCCCTCTTTTCTTCCTATAGTGTAGGTGAAATTAAAGAATCAGAGAAAGATAAGTCCAGGCTGTTGCTTGCAAGAAAGTAGTGTGTTGTACGCTTTATCTATAACTATTGAAGTCATGCCACTGTTTAGGAATGAATTCAATATTTAAGGTGACAAAAAATATAAGAGCAAGATTAAGCATAACTGTAGCCACCGAGTCAAAATTGGTGTATGACTCAACAGACTTCATATTTGTGTGTGTATATACATACTAAAAATATATATTTGAGAAACTTCTAGTTTCTGAAACACTGGTATTCTTTCTCTTGGATTTTACTTTTTAAACACTTAGTGGTTTGGGTTTTTTTTTTCCCATGACTCTCTGTAGAGTTGATGTTTCATTTTTCTTAAAGCTTAAAATGCTAAGACTAGTTGTTGGATATTGGTTAATACCCTTCCTTTTCTAAAAAGAAATACCTCCTTTTTGTGTTGTATGTTTAGAATTCCAAAGTGAATGCTTCTGAAATTGATACATTTTTGCAAATAGAAGATGAAAATTAAAAAAAATATTCCTTTGTCCTGGTTTTGGCTGGGACAGAGTTAACTTTCTTCACAGTAGCTAGTAAGAGCCTGTGTTTTGGATTTGTGCTGAGGAGAAGGCTGATATATACTGATGTTTATACTTGTTGCTAGGACAGTCCAGGATTTTTCAGCTTCTCTGCTGTGCCAGTGTCTGCAGGTGCAGGAGGAGATGGGAGGGAGCACAGCCCCAATTACTAGCCCAAGATTCAACCTTAGGTTTATGATTGAGAGCCAAATTGGCCAATAGTCTATTCCATATCATGTGGTCGTGTTTGGCTGCTAGCCAGGGTCAAATCCATAACATCCTTAAATTTAGTTTTGAATTTAAAAGACATGTTGAAATGTAGATTTTTTTTTTAGACAACTTTTTAATCATCAGTAAATAATATTTAAGCTTACAGAAACTCTTACTTGAAGTACTGCGCAGTAGCTGCTTGCCAACTCCATACCCAGAACAGTTATCCCTTAAGGTACAAGCGGTAATTATAATAGAATGTACAATGTGCTCTTTCAGGTCACCACAAAACTGGCAATACTTGATGTGTAACCCCTCATTTCAGCAGTAATTTAATTGGTATATTTTCTGTTTGGGCTCACTTTCATTGCTGCAGCTTGAACCTGTAGCTTCATGCCTGGCATTCAGTTAAGTACACTCTGACAGAGAATTAGAGTCTTAATTAGATGTAGGCATAAAAAAGACTTTGGTTGTCCAAAGTACCCAGCTAGCACTCAGTACCAGGGCAGGCAAGCAACACTGCATAAATGCACAGTTTATCTTCTAACCAGGGGTTCCCAAAACCTTATTGTTCAAAACATCTGAAAAATAGGAAGGTCAGCATTGTATGTTTGTGTTTTTCCATATGAAATACGGCCATAGGCAGGTGCTGGATTCAAATATTAATTAAGATTTAAAATGAGGTTGAGTAACTGTTAGGCATGGAGAAAAGTGTTAGTTATGGCAGCAATGAAAGTTTAACAGTTAATAGAGAAAGAAAGATCTCATATGTGCTCAGCGCAGGGTTCTAACCTTCCTCTAGCCCTTGGAACTAGTCATGTAAAGAGCACAAGGATCAAATAGACAGGCATGACCAAGACTCATTGTTCCTTTATAGATTATTTGTCATTAAATCAGTAAAGTTCTAATAGGTTCTGTACCTTGTTATATTTCAGTGTACAAAAAGCCTTCGCCAAAATATACCAGTTTAGATTAAATAAAATAAAAGGTCTTCAATATCTATGCATAACAGAAGCATGGGTATCTTCATTTGAGTAACTCCTAAGTAATGAAAATCATTATAGTCTAAATACTAAATAAAAGCATACAATTACCTACACAATCGTGAGGGAGAAAATACCATGTGCTGTTGGAGCTTCTTTAGTCCTTTGTGAAGGGGGAGAGTTGCTTGCCAGTAATTTTCAGAAAATTGTAGACTTTTATTCCCAATTTAAGGTTTCCCACTGTTTCAAAAGTTTCCACATCTCAGAATATTAATTCCCTCTGAGCACTGGAAAACTTTTGGAATAACTTTTCTTGCTCACTGTGTTATTAAGTTTATCACAGTCAAGTGCCCTTCAATGTCCCAAGCCTCAGCACTTCAGGAGTTTTTGTCACCTTTTCACAGTAGTTCATACAAATCTTATGGTTAGTCAGCATAACACAAGGAGAGGTGAACTGTAATACTGAGTAGAGTTCCTGTAAAAATATGATCAAGTGGCTAAAGAATTTAATCTATAAAAGAAAGAAACTCCTAGCCTGTTAGCAATGAGGAAGAAGCAAGCCTCTCGTTGAAGAGCTAAGGATAGAGACTGGATTTTTTATTTTTTATTTTCTGTGTATCAATCAAGTCACTGCTTTTCTTAGCAGAGCAACTTCTTGGGGCATCCTTAATTAAATTTGTAAAGAAACAGTTGTAAGTGGAGAGTCTGTGTTCTTGGGGTCTATGTTTCTAAAGGCAGAGCATTGTTTAAAAGCAGGAAATTTAACTATCCTACTCACTGGAAGCTTGCATCATTCCTAAGAGTGTCCCCTTCCCTTGCATGACGGTTTTAATGATGAATTCAGTGAGTCTGGCAGTAGTCTTTGTAGTCTGGCAGTAGATGTTGTTAAAAGAAAAATAGGCAATGTCCTGAAAGAGCTAAGTATGCAATCTGACTGAACAGAAACAATTGAATAAGTGTAGAGAGGCAATAGGGGAGCTGCAGATAGCTTAATAGATGTTATCAATCAGAGAAGCAAGCACTGTACAACAAACCTGGCATACTGTTTGTGATCTGTCTGCACTGAAAGAGGGATTAAGATCTGGATCCAGTACACTACCCTATCTGTGGCTGCAAACACAGACATCATCACCTTTGCTTTTTCCAAGTGTCTTCTTAAGAGGAAAGTCTGGGATACTATGTTATTAGCAAACTAATGTTTTCTTAAGATAAACTTGCTTGTTTCAAAATAGATTACAGACGGATGAAATTATGTTCACCCCTAGAGATCCATGAATGTATGCTTTCAAATTCAGTTCTCCTAACTACTTTATGCATGTTTCTAATAGTGCCGGTATATTTGTAGCCTCTAGCTCACATTGAGGAAATTCTGAAAGTGCAATGGAAGATCGGCTTTTCAAAGGTTTATATTTTTTGGCATACAGGTATCGAAGTGTTTTACAAGAATTTTCATATATGCCATTAAAAATGAAATAAACTGTGGGGTTGGAGATAGAAATTAAGTACTTGAGCTACTCGAATGTTGCTAAGAGCTGTTAAGAACACCCTACTTTCATTTTATGAAACAAAAGAAGTTGTTGCAGTGTGTTGTGTTGTAATTTTAGCAAAAGTGCACAATAATTGTAGAATAATGTTAAACTGGAAATTCTGAAGAAAATTTTGAACGAAAGCTGTTACTTTATTAATTATGACAATCTCATAACTATTAAAATGGCATCGTGAATTTTGTATTGTGTAAATTTCCAAATGGAATCTACCTGGTAAGGAATAATTCTAGCATTTTGCGTGTTGCCAAATCAGGCATAGTTATGGATAAATTTGAATTTTTGTTCTTGCTGGGAGAAGAGTATTAGGTCTTAAGGTCATAAGCATGTTTAATTCTGTTTTCATACCATACAGTGATAGTCTGGTAGGACAGTTGAGTTGACCTACTCTAGAGCCACTAGGAGCTTTCCAAGTTGTTTTTATTTGGGATAGGCCATATAAACATACATTCTAATTACAAATGGAAAAATATGTAGTTTGAAACTGCAAGTTTCACTTGCTTCATCAAACTCTAATTTAGTATTTCTCTTCCATGACAGATGTTTCCTTTGTTGCACCAACTTTGTAGTTTTGTCCGTGATTATATTAAACAGGGGTATTACTTTGGATTGTCATTGTTAGCTCAGAAACTACTGAAGTAGTTGTAATGATTGTTATCAATACCTTGCTGAAGTGCTGTGACTGACTAATAAACCCCTAAGATGGAAGAAGGCTCAGAGGAGATGGGCAGGGGTGATGTGCCCAGGAAGCCTGGAAACTGGAGGAATAATGCAGGGTGTGGATGACCACTGTTGTTATAAAGAAGCTGACTTTATCTCACCACAAAGGGGATGGGAGAGTGGCCTTAGGTTTAGAGAAACACCTGTCAACAGTTGAGTAGATCAACTGGTCCTGTAAATGTTTCTCCCACTAGAAGTTCATTAACTCTCCCTGAGTTAGCCAGACTAGCATGGAGGGAGTGAATATGTGTCTCAGGCCAACATAGAGTACAAAAACTAGACAACTAGCAAAAGTATTTTGAAGAGAGCAGAGGGCTTGAGCTGGATTCAACCTTTATATTCCTTCTTGGTGACTGGGGATGACGAGCACGTTATAGACACTGGTAATGGGAATCAGGTTGGTATTGTTGAACTGTATATTGTGATTGTGAGTTACACTCAGCAAAATATAACATTTGCATTGTTGTTTCAGTATACTTTGGAACACTTTGCGAGAACAGAAATCCCATGTATCCCAGCTATCTTCAAATAAGTAAATTTTCTATTGAACATTACACTCTACATGCATGAAATATCTAAAATATCTAAAAGAACCTGGTGAGACAGTATTGGACCCTGACAAATGGGCACTTTGTGTAGTATTCAAAAATTTCCATCGGACTTGTGATTTGTGTGGTGAGACTCATGGATGGGCGTCATAATCAGTAATCATTCAGGATATTTGCAAGTTAGCTTTGTGATAATGCAGAGTATTCTTTTCAATGAATTTCCTGAAAAAACAGTATTTTTGAAAACTGTACCTTTTCATACTGAAGTTTCAAAAGATGTAAAACTTCAGATTTCAGAAGTTACTAACTCAGAAAGTTGAGAGTTTCTGATGACTTTGTGACTTGATATAGTCAAAATTAACTTGAAACTGAGCTGATGTTTACCCTTTCAAATGTTATATAGTAGGTGCTTAAAATGTTTTGGGACCTGAGAGTTTATTCCACTTGGAAAGAGAGACTTGATTCATTTAGTCAGAGATTTCTACATAATGTTTTGCCCTCTCTTATTTATATGTAGTTTTGACATGCAGGTTTAATTCCGCAGTGATGTGTGGAAAGTGGCCTGGTTTCCTTTTCTACAGAAAAGTTTACTAAGATGAAAGTTGGCTTCTGGCTAGATAGGAACAGAGTTATCTTATAAAAGATAACTGTAGCAAGATACTAAAACTTATGTTGCAGCATTTAATTCTGCTTTATTTAAGAGCTTTAGGAATGTGCATTCAACACTAGGTGTTTTAGGCCCATCCTCAGTTATGCTGTACTTGGACGGCTCAGGCAGGACTACTTGCAGAAGAAAGGTAGTAGCTACTCCAAGGATCAGTAAGTACCATTTATTCATGATTCTAACACTGGGGAAGGTTATCTTCCTCCAGATTTCACGAACTACTCTGCAATGGATTTCTTCTGACAAGAATTCAAGATAATCCTGTGACTTGTGGGTTGAATGATTTTAAATCTCTCAGTTCTTTATGGAGTGAAATATTTGTTATAACTATTTTTGCTTCCTTTCACGTTTATATCGATTCTGTCTTCTGTGTGCATTGCACATAGCAGAGAAGACACAGTAATCGTGGTTGCTAGCAAAATTCACTTTGTTCTTTACTTAAACGCAAACTGTTGGTAGTTGATGTAATGAAATTCTGACATTCATAAGTTTAATGACAGTTGAAGACAGTTAAAGAGTTGAAAATACAGTGCCTTGTGCTTGTATGTATTCTTATATCAAGTAATATGGCTTGCATTGGAAGGCCAAAAGGACCAATTCAGCTTCCTATCTTTCCTCTGGTTTAAAAGAAAGTGTTTGCATAATTTTTTTTTCCAAAATGAATCTGAATTAAAAGGAATTGAGAAATGCTTAGCTATAAAGGGACATTTTCTTCCCTGAAATGGACATAAAAGTGCAGCTGCAGCACCACAGCGTTCACTCCAGGGCAGGGAAAGCTGCCCCTTTTTGGCCCTCAAAAGAGCTCTTGTATGTGTGATGGGAGAACATTTCCAGGCTGCCTCCTCATCACTTCTCATCAGCCTGGTAACAGACTGGAAAATACTTGCCCCTGAGTCTGTGTGGCAGGACTTCAGTTTTGCTGTTTACCATCTGCAGTCATACAGGAGCCGTATGATACGGAGTCATTCTAGGATCATGTAAAAACTGTTTGACACTGTTCCCTCATTTGAAAGCGGAGAGGGTTCAGTCAGATCTCTAGCATTTTGCAGGCAGGTAGAGGCCTTTTAGGGCACTGATGGCCTGCAGTAATCTCTGGCCTGAAAGGTAGGAATGGTCCAACTAAAGAATACTGTGACAAAGAGGAAGTAGAAAGTATGTTGCTGTCCTCATTCTGTCTAAGACTTTGTTGTCCAAGCGTATTTCTATTTGACTAGCAGAAATATTTTTTGTCGGTAGAATCTAGAGTATACTTACACTCCCGTAAAAAGGGAGTGTATGTATATATTCACGAGTGGAAGAAATATGGTCTTCAGTAGGCACACTGAGTGTACTTGTGAAGGGACCTTTGGGAAGCTCTGTTGCCTGCTGCAAGCACTAATCTGAGGAGGCAGGAGGCTTCCTACAGCCACTGGAAACAGAAGGCACAGGGGGTCTTGTAATTGCTAGTGAGATTTCTGCATCAATAAATTAGGAATATAGGGAGATTTTATTGCCTGAGGACAGACAGACTACTTCTATTTCTTTTTTTTTTTTTAGGTAAAAGCTGTCCTTTCTATAGGGTAGTACTGTTTAGGTTTTAGTAATAACTGTAAGTCTGGGCATGAGTTCCCACTAGTATTTTATTTTAACTTAATTAAACCCTTGCCAGCTTTTGGGAACTTGTCCTAGATTGGATTTTGATTTCAAACTTCTACTTCAGTTAAAAACAAATACCCTAAAACTAGCTGGTTGAGGCTCACAAAAGTACGTAATACCTAGTTTATGTCTCAGGGCAGTGGTCTGTTCTGTTCTATGTAGAGACAATAAACTTTATACCCTATGGTGATTTTATTTTTAATTGGTGTGAATAACACTACTAAAGCCAGACATTTAATTAAAAACTTGTCCTACTGCAATTTGACACCTATTGTTACACCTTGGGTCTGTACGTAATCTGTATATGATCTAGTGGATTCTTTACTACAAACAGCTAAGGCACTAAGGAGAGCACACTTAAATTTAACAGGCAGAACTCTCTAGGACATTGATATTGTTAGATGAGAGAAGTGAAGCAAAAATAGGACTGGAAGAGCTGACGCACACAATTGCTGAGGTCAGAATGAAAACTGGTTTGTCTGAAGACGGCATAAAGCTGAAGGAACTGAGACTTTACCTCTGGCAGTTTTTTTGAAGCTGTGGTCGCTTTCTTATGTTGCTGTGGCTGTGTTATTTTTTTTTTCATTTTCAGGTTGCTGTTTGTGGTGTTCTATTGAAGAAAAAAAAAAAAGTTCAGCCTCTAGATACGCACATAAGCCAGAGGAATTGTTCTAATGTACTTTCTTACATAACAACTCTGAATTTATTCTCCCTGAAGAATGAACTGTTCAGTCTAAGACCAGAGATATATTCTGCTAGGGTTTTTTAGGTAAATGCATTATCTTAGAGAATCTATTTTAAATTTTATCTTCTCTCCTCATGGCAACTTTGTTAATAGATTTTTCTGGAAAGTAGTAACATTTCAGGGGTTGAGGAGAACCTTAGGCAGTATGATGCAGTACCTTTGAGATCCTTTTAAACAAACACTCTTTTAATTGCAATGCTGGGATGAGAATTTCGTTTTGAAGACTTTCTACCCTTTTGAAGAGTAGTACTTTTAAGCTAGATTTTGAGCTGCTCAGGATGCATACCACTGGGGCAAATGAGTATGCAATTCCTGCTTCTGCATGCATAGGAATAGTGAAATACAGAACTCATAATCTCCTCACAGATGACACTTCTATTTAGCATCCAGTATCTATTGGTATAAACTATCTACAGATTGCCTAGTAGTTAGTGTTGCAGACTTTTAAAGAGGCAAGTTTGGTTTTTTTTTTCCATTATCATCAGTGTTTTCATATTTGTGGTGGGGATCTAGAATATGTTGGAAAGTTCTCAGTAAAGATACAAACCCTCAGTAATGAGGTAGATTAAGATTGGCAGGTAGTATAGTTCTTTATTTAAGGTAAAAAAAAAAAACAAACAACCTTGGAAATGTTTAATATTAGTAGCCTAGAGGAATCAAGAGAAAAGATTGGAAGTGAGCAACAGGTTGCTTTTTTGACATCATTTGTTCAGCTCTCTTAAGCCTTTTAAAATGTAAATAGACTGTATTCTCCCTTTAAGAAAAAGAACCTGTAAATGTGACTTTGTTTTGTTGACAGTATTGTGAATGAGCACCTGAGATGCTATTAAATTAATAGGTATCCTCAGTTCTGTCTCATTCACCAGGCAATGGATTATTTTCATTTAATTTAGAAGTCTTGCTACAAAGTGAAATCTGCTTTGATACCGACATGAAAAGGCACTTCTATACCTAAAGACAAGTTGTCTATAAATAGATAGCAGTGACGTCACTGCAGCTGAGGAAACTTCACTCCATTAAAAACATCAGTGAAGAACTAGAGTAATGCTTAATAATTAATGAATGTGATTTAAGTCCATTTTAAAGTGATGACACTTTTTAATGGTCCTGTAATATTTATAAGAAATTCTTACCTCCCGTAAGTCTAATGAATGAATTTTCCTGACCCTTACTGAAAGTTACACCTGTAATAGTTTTCCAGCTTGCTACCAAAGGGCCTTTTGTTCAAAACCACGGTTCATTTACATAATTTGTGTAATGTCTTCAGGCTCTGTAGACTTGCTTCTTTTGTTTGGCATAATGTATTTAATGTAATTCACTGATTATTAGCTGACACATGACTACTTTAAGATGAATTAGAAGTCCCATACATAGAAACACAGAATGGTTTGGTTTGGAGGGAACCTTAAAGATAATCTAGTTCCAATCCCCCTGCCATGGGTAGGGACACCTCCCACTAGATCAGGTGCGCAGAGAAATCATGTTTTGCTAAAAGGAATATAATTTTAATATCTTTCATATAGAAAGTCTAGGCTGTGTCAAAAGAAGGTAAAAGATGACAAATCTATACACAGAAGGGTTTCGTTTCATTGCAAGTACCAACATTTTTCCACTATCCTTACTGTTAAGGCTCCTAGTAGTGGGGTCCTAACAATAAGGACATTGTTCATCCTGCTTCAGTGATTTCATTTCCATTAAGGAGCTCTGCACGGGGTAGTAGAAATATCATGTGATAAAATTTCAGAACAGTTTAAGATTCAGTCCACTGTGTTCAGTATATTCCATGAGTGCGGGGATTGTTTAAGGTCCAACGTGAGTTGGAGGAGGCATGGATTGGGATGGTAATTAGCTCCTGCTCCTGCCATTTGCCTTTGCTTCCAGCTCATTTGTAGGTTATTTGTACTCCCAGAGAAGCCATGGTGGAGGAACAAAGTAGTGTTAATGATACGGGTATGTGGTACACATTTATGTCTCTTCTCCTCACGTGGCATCATGAGGCATCTCAGCCTTCCTGCTTTTTCCAGCCCTGCCTCTTCTGTTAACAGGTTGGTCATGTGTCTGCCAGATTTCCCAGATAAGGGCTTATGGTCTTTCCAGATTTAGTGAAGAAAAAGCTGAGTTTTGCGATTTCATATTGAATAAGGATTTCTGTGTGACTGATAGGGAGTATTCTGAACATCCAGTGCTCTCTGGACTACAGAGATGCTTAAATCATGGCTATGTGCTAGCCACCTGTGGCCATTAGGGATTCAGAGTGAACGTCTGCTTCTGAAAGCAGTTAAGTATTTAAAGAGAGTGGTTATATTTTATAATCATCATATTAATTTAGAAGGAGGCCTGAGTTCTTGGCCATAATCGTACTGAGACTATTCATGCCTAGAGCTCTCACAAACCAGGAATATTCTAATGTATTCCAATGATCAGACTACAGTGGACCCAGACTTGGCCTCTTTAGCTGAATTGAGATAGCAGCAAAAAAATGCAATATATGTGAAGGCCAAAGATGCGTGATGGAGTTCTGCACCATAATTTGTGCTTCTAGTGCTGTTAATTAATTTTAACTGATAACCATTTTTGCATAAATGCAGTTACTGTACCTCTTTTGATGTTAAGAATACAAGGTTACTCCTTTTGGGAGCATTAGAAACACTTATTTTTCTCTCTCTTGCCTTTAGAGAATGTCTGGGGTCCAGTTTCACTCACTTAGAAAAAGCCTCTGTTACATCATCATGAGTTTTTCAGGAAAAGGTGACTTTGGGCATTTTGAAATCTAGAACTCAACTGATGAGGTTTCTTACTGAAATATTTCTAAAATGTTTGACTAAATTATAAAACTACAACTTTTTCCCCTTAAACATTACAGTCTGGAGTGGGGTAGTTGCTTCTGGGTGGTTGTTATGAATCTTGAACTGAATTGAAAATGGATGTTAGGGGAGATATGAGCAAGGCAATGGAAAACGCTAGTCAGGAAAACAGGAATTGTCAATTGAGCTGTGCAAAATGTTCACAAAATAGGAAACAGCATAATACTGTGGTAGGATATTGTTACACTCTTGAAACAGTCTGGGTTTGCTTTTAAACAATAACCAGACAAATTCAACATGTCTTTCATACGAAAGAAAACTGGTCAACATTTCCAGAAGTGCTAGTCACTGTGGGTTTCAATGTTATGTGCTCTCTTAAAGTTTTGTAAAGAAAAAAACAGGAAGTAAAGAAACTGAAGGATAAAATTCAAGGAGTCTGAACCATGGTAGATCAAAATGTAAGCAAATGTCTGCATAAACCCCCACAATATGAAACTGCTTTGTTTTTAATGGTTTCGTTCCTAACAGATGTTTGAGATGAGCTGACCTTTTGCCGGAAATGTCATTATCACCTACTGCATTATCAAGCTGATACTAGGCTTTTGTTGTGAATTTCTTTTGCATACCTTTCAAATTGTATTTTAGATGCTGCAATACCCAATTTCTTTAGTCTGTTTCCATTTTTCCGTTACGAGTGAGTATACAGAAATGCCATCAGCAAGTAACTGGTGAGTCTGGGATGGAGATTTCTCATGGTCTTTTTGGATGGTATCAAATGCAATGTTTTGTGGTAGCCTAAGTAGGCTCAGGTTAAACATCTCAAGAAGCAAAACTTAACTGTAGAAAATTATATTTTTTGGTCATTTTTCTTTAGGACAGGAAATAGGAATGGCATGGGTCTTATTTTGACATAATTTCCAGCTCATCAAGTATAGAAAACTTATAAGAGATGAGACCAGCAAGATAGATGCCTTTTACTAATGTTTATAGCTGTTATTGGATTAAAATGTAAGGCCTACAATTCATGATAATGTAGGATTTTATTAAGATTTCTTGGAACACCAAGGGTTACGGTAGGAACTGATTTAAAGAAGGACCTGAATGCTTGGTGCCTGTTTTTCTCACTGTTTAGAAAGCGTTTTGTTTATATAAGTAGTAGTCTAAATCTGGCAAAAACATCCCTACACTCCTTAAAAAAAAAAAGGAAAAAAAAAGGGAAAAAAAAAAAAAGGAAAAACCCCACCAAACTTCCTTTTAGATTTCAAGGAAGTATTACATGAATTCTAGAATGGTTCGTGGTATGCTCTTTAAAAATTGTGGTACTGTTTGCACAATGTCAGGAAAAGTTTTTCTACAGATGCTAAAGACAAAGGCCAAAATCTTTCTTCTCTCTTCTCTGGCATTGTATCTACTTAATTTTGAAGAAAATTAACAAATGGGTATAACAGATAGGCTATGAAGAGCCTGCTCTAGAAATTTCTGGACACATTCAAAGCCCAATTGGACACAGCCTGGACAACCTGCTCTAGCTGATTCTGCTTGAACAGGGAGATTGGACTGTATGATCTCAAGAGGCCCTTTCCAACCTCAATTATTTTGTGATTCTTAATTTGCTTGATGATAGACACTTGAGTTTGCTTTTATATTTTTTCATGTTCCTTTGATGTGTCAGCACAAGTTTAAAAACTGCCTGAAATAATGAAAAGGAAGCATTTACAACATGTTAAGAGAAACAAAAGCTAACAGGTTTTCAAATTAATGTGTTATGTTAGAAACAGAGGAGTATGAAAGATGAATTGACTCCCTTATCTTGATGTTAATGTACGACCGAACTGGGGGAGGGAATGGAGTATTAAAAGGGCTGTACCAGTAAATTCTACTGGCTCTTGTATTATAAATCTTCTATTATAGATCTTAGGGTACTTGTATCAATAATTCTTTCAAAGGCGTGCAATATATACCAAAAACATTAGTCATCATAACAGAGCACATTAATACGTACACTAAGTAGCTCCTCCCTAACCCTAAGAGAATGTATAAGAAAAGTTTTGATTATTTTAAGAACTGAGTTGGAAATTTTTATTTCTGCATTAAAACCACAAATTACTAAGCTATCTGAAAGCATTTCAGTGAGACAAAGGTTTCTTGCACTTTTTTTGTTCCAGCTGGAAGCAGTACAAATAAAAGATGCTGGGTTCTGTTACTGAAGGTCTGTATTTTCAGCTCCTGTGGGTTCATCCAAAATGTGATTGTAAGCCACTCCTGATCCTCCTCACCTGGGCAGCTTCTGAATTATGCGACTTATGTAGTACATTTGATTTTATTATTAGTTTAGTGCAGATCTGAAAATGTAACCGTTTTGTATAAAGGGTTAGTAGGTACATAGATCCCAGGTTCCTTGAGATGCTTTTGAGGGTAATTCTACGTCTGAATATGAAGAGCAACTGTAGAAAATAATCAGACGAACAAAAAGCTTGAACAGCCAGGAGAACATATAAGGGAAGAAAGCTGAGATAGACATTACCCCAAATCTTTCATCTATGAACTAAAATTTTGTTCCAACTTTTTTATTAGGCATTTGAATTCATGTAAATTATTAAGAGTTGCCAATTCAACCTAGAAGCACCTGGTAAGATAGAAGTACACTTCACATATTTCCAAGACTCGTGAATTTCAGCACTCTGGACAGGGATGTGATTCCAACCCCACAGCTGTCCAGGGGGAGGACGCTGAAGTTGTGGGTTCAGGCTCTCTTATGTCATGCCACTGAGGGAAACAAGATTCCAGCCATTGTTTCCCCGATACAGAAGAGAAAAATGTTGTAAGTCGTAGTAAATTATTTCAGCTTCTTCTCAGGGCTGCCTACATCTTTGTGTACTGTCTGGTTTAGACATGTGCTACCTGTCTGGTAGAAATAAGGTGGCCAGGACTAATTAGATGAGTATGGAAAGACTGTAGCTATAATTACCCCAGAGTCTGGGTCAAGTGCTTGGTGGCGCACAAGAACACATAACCTAGCTTTCAAATATTGAATGCATTTACATTCTAAGCTTTGAGGAATTCCCTTGCCCTCTTTCTTCCTTCTCTGTCATAGAGATTCACCCCTCATTCCTGACAAAGCCTGTCTTAATCTGGCTAAAAAATAGAGAATTTTCAGTGGAAAAGTCCTTTGTATGGAAAGGCTTTGTATAAAGGTGAAATGTCTAAACTTAATTAACCATTCAGAAAATCTCTTTCTATTCTGAAAATTAATGTTACATCAAATGAGGGTAGGAACAGTACAGGATCCACGGTAATGTCGTAAAATGCTTTTGGTCTGAAAATGCAAGGATCCAAAATACTTCCTCCTTCTGGCTATAAGAGAAATTCATCTTCTTGAAATGAAATCTCCCCTGCCAGATTACAGTGCTCTATACTTCCTTAGTGTGTTTTATCCTGAGAAGACAGCTTTTATTTCTTTGCCACGGAGATGGAATTTGATGTCATTGACTTCAGCTGGGTATTCATCATACAACTCATTGTGTGGCAATAGAATTCATCATACAACAAGTTAGTTCTGCATCAAGCAGGGCTTTGGACCAGATGGCCTCCTGAGGTCCCTTTCAGCTGCATTTATTCTATGACTCTGCTTTCACCATCTGTTTCTCCAACTGTCTAGACAAATACTGGGCCTTCTGGAAGGTGCCAACCTTCAACCTCCTTTTAAGGCCTTTCTGAGAGCCAGAAGGATAATGTGCGTGGTCACACGGTTATCCAGACAAATAATTAAAAATTCTTTGTGTTTCTTCTAATATTCTGGTGAATTTAACCAGTGCCCGTACCTGCCTTGAATTAGGAATCTGCCTCGAGCATGAAGCCTCTTTTGGACTTTTCCTGTTTCTTAGCTTATTGCTGATGTTGCCAGATGCATAAAAGCCCTCTTCAGATGGACTGAGGGAAAGGAAACCTATTTTCCGTGTAAATAATATTTGATAATAAAAAATTGGTGGTTGGGGAAGAGAGGTGTTTTTCACATCAAAGAGAAAATTATGATCCAACTCAATATTTGAAAATGCTTCATGGCATGAAAGTGGATCTTCAGTATGCTGATGATGGAAGAGAAGAGGAGATGCAAGGGACGAAGTTAAGAATGATTTGGAGTATGAACTTTAAAGAGGGATTCAGGAAGTCTGTGTTTGCTCTTCAGTAGACTTTTGGCTGTAACTGAGAGCCAAAAGAAACAAAACAAAACAACAAAAAAAAAAAAGGAAAAAGAAAAAAACTCACAAAGGACAAAAAGGCGAAACTCCAAGGGAGGTATTTTGGTTGGTTTCTTCTGGTAACGAGGCTGAAATCAGTAGGAGTTTTTCTACTACTTTCTGTGAGAATTAGACTATGTCCTAAAGGTCTCCTGCAAGCAGGTTTTAAAACATTTGCATTGTATGGTAAAAACAAGGTATAAAACTCCACAAATAGTAACTGTTGACTCAGAAGAAGGAATATATCCTAGCAAGACATCTCATGCCATGTGTGAAGCTGCTTATTTCTGGTGATTTTGTCATCACACCCAGACAAATGGTGGTAATAGCCAAATGTAAGAACAATGACTAATACAAAATCTAAAGTGAGCATCCTCTAGTTCTTCCATATGGCTGTGATCAGGATTAGATTCCTTCCACTATTCTCCAAACTACATTAAATTTTCCTTGAGCTATAGCAACATATGAAATGTTGAGTTGCACTGTACAGAAAAAAACCTGCTGAAAGGTTATGTAAAGGATCACATTTCTTCTTTTTTTTTTATCCTAATCCAAGTAATCTAATCAGTTGAAATGAATAAAAATAATGCAAATCTTTGGTAAAAAATCTGTCTGAAATATATGAATTCAAAATACGTGAGTTTTAAAAATTGTGCTCCTGTAGGAGTACACAACTTTGGTGACGGACATCTTTATAAAATTTAAACGAGCTGCGCAAGAGAGATGGACAGTGTGAAAGATCCTTAATTTTAAAAAGTTTTACTTTTTTTATTCAGAACTTAATTTCTTTTATACTCCTAGAAAGCATATGTGATCTGTGAAGTCCCATGAAAGTGGCTGGAGGCTGGGAAGACAGTAGAAAGAATATCCCCATTGTTTGCTTTGTGCATGTATGCATTTCATTACAAACTGCTACGGCCGTGTTCACTGCAGCAATCATGGGTCAGACTCAGTACGTTAATTTTTATATTCTGCACCAGGCTTGTCAAGGCTAGGCAGGTCTGAAGAACATGGCTAAGTCAGAAGGAACTTATGCATTTATGTCCAGTTTCATATCTTTGGATAAATGGAGGGCTTTAAAGTACTAATCTGTTATCTGAAAACAATGTGCAACACTAAATAGTTTTACCAGTATTGTGATTTCATTTGATGAAGCCTTTTTAATGGCTGAAGAGTTATACAAAGAATAGTTGTTTAATGTTCATTCTTTTTAACTCTAAGGTTACAAGTTGGTACTTTTGAAAGACGAAATGTTTAAGTAACATGCTGTCAAATATCTATAGAAAATAATAAGATTTGCCAGCAGAAAACATTAAATCAGCATTTATTTTTGAGTGGTTCAGAGGTGTTTTATTGTAAGAGAATGTCAGGCAAATAAAAGGAAAGGTCAAAGGGAGATCTTTCCTTTTAATAGCTAAAGAAGAGTAAATATCTTAGTAAATCTTAATAGACTTATGGAACTCTGATGCGTCTAAAGTTAAGCCATTCTAGGAAGGCTGTACGGATATAGCATTTTCACTGCTTCCAACAGCATTCATCACAGCTCCTAATTACATAGGTTGCATGTTGTTTGGAGCACATGAAATTATTCCAGTAGTGTTTATGACTACTGGAATAGTAGATAATGGATATGGAATGTAGTAGTATGTGGGCTGGCTTAGGGGAGAGAGAAGACTCTTTCTGCCACCTCTCATCTCCTGGCCATTGGACATAAACTGAGAACTGCCTCACTGTCTTGGCCACAACACTAGTGTACTATCTTTACTACTATCATACTAGCAGAGTACAAGATTAGCAGAATATACACTAAGAAGTTGTCCATTAGACAGTGAGAGAAATGAAAAAAAAACCCGACATTCTTCAAACGTTTGTATGAATGACTGAGTTGTCCTTGTGCAAAGAAATGTTTAAAGAGTTTGTTTCAAAGACTTGTAAGTTGATAGAATGCAGGGTGAGTTATGAGGAGAAGGCATTTCAATATGTGTAAGTAAATGGCTAAAATCTAGAAATTTTCAGACAGAAAGCCAATAGTTTATTAATGACATTAATTCATACATATTTCTTTCTATATTTGTGTCTCTCTTCTTTTTAAGTCTTCTTTCATAGCATTTTGAAAGCAGCTTATTTGATGCATAAATAGTTATAAAGTTTTTACAGGTGTTTAAGTTCAATCTTAACACTCTGAGCAAGCCAATCAAGAATCAGACAAAGGTGTTACTGCCTTTGTCTAATGAGCTAAATAAAACCTGTAGAACTAGGTAAATAGAATTAGAGAAAATTGGAAACTTTTTTTTCTCCTTCTTCTTTCAATGTCTATCTGCCTTTATATTCTGCTATATCATGTTAGTATTCTTCCAGCAGAAAGCTTTAGCATTCTGGTATATTGAAAGCAGTATTTCAGACTCCAATTTGTTCTTAGGTAAGATTAATTTATATGCTGATTAATTTTCTGGGCTGGTTGTCTTCCTCCACCTTTGTCATATACATCACTTGTTAGTAATCGATTTTCTTTAACCTCTGTACACCAATTCTGATGGTACATGGATTCATTTGTTTGCTTTATGCCCTTCATTTGTAACACTAACTGATATGTATATTCTGTGATGGAACTCGATCCTGAAAGGTGCCTGAATGCTCCTAATTTTTCCTATGTTGCGAGTGCTGAGCACTTAGCAGAACAAGACAATTAGGAAATAAATATTCTTGTCTGAACTGTTCCACTAAGTTAAATATCATTAAACAGGGTCTTTTTTTTTTTTTTTAAACAAATGCCTACATATTCTTGCTGGTACCAGTCTATCTACTTTACTTGGAGCAGATATTAATTTAGTAGCCTAGTAGTATGGATCTGTCCATATGTAATGTTTTCATCTTGCAAAAAACATACTGTTTCTTATGGCTGGAAGATGCACATATCAAGCGACTAAGAGTACCATGATTTCCTTCTCCACCATTAGTTTCCTGCAGTGAATATAATTCCAAATAGCTAACATGGATGTTAGATTTGATTCAGATTCCACTAACATTGTCCATCAAACTAAAAAAACCCCAGACTTCCTGATCCTGCCAAGGTTTGTGCTTATTTGAAGAGTAGAATCATGCCACTGTAGGTAGATTCTGTGAAAGAACTGGTTGGTATCAGCTGATTATGCTTTCTGAGGGGCAGAGAGAAAAGAAAAAGGTTAATGGGCTACATTGCATTCTCAAAACTGATGTGTGGCTTAGTTTTCTTATTTCTGCATGCCAGGAAATTCTCAAAGTACTTTTCTGAAGATAAGTGATCATACTCATCATAGCTTACTTATGCCTGTTAAGTCTCTGTGAAATATTTAATGAGGAAGTATGTAAATATTTTGACTGGTTGTGCCTTTATTTTCAGAGTGCATTGCAGATGACACATGAATGTATCAGGATGAAGCTGTGGCAGCAGAGGCATGGAAGAGATTGTTAATATTTTCAAAATTATTTTTTTCTTAATGGAGCCAGCAATAGTAAAAAACACCATTACGCAAATGGACTAAAGTAGAGTAACACATACCTAGCGTAGGCATATTAAGGCTAACAGGACTGTGGTGGAGATATTTTTGAGACATTTATGACATGAGGAGAGACATATATGGTAACGACTTGTTTTTGAATCTGAAGGGACGTTTTGTACATTTATTTCTCCTTCTGGGCAGCAGATGTGTGTTTTTTAAAAAAATAATCATGAAGGCTGACAAACATGAGACACTTGCCAAAGGAAAATGATACGTATATGATTGCATAGTTTTTATCTAAGTTGCTTTCAAAGGCACAAAGAAAAATGTGATTAAATCAAATTAGTGTGTATATTTGTAAATGTTAAGTAGTATAGCAGATAATAAATGCATGTAAGGATGTTTAAAGATTTTTAAATGTCTCATCCAATAGATCACAGAAACTATAAAGAAACTAAAAGTCTTCTAACTGCTTTACAATGATAGTTGTTAGTTTTGAAATCTTGGAACTTGAAGTGGAAGCTCAAAATACTGCAATACAATGTTTGCTCAAAGTTACAAATGCAATAATTAGGAAAATAATTCCTGAAGAGACGGTTAGATCCTTTCCCGTAGTCAGTTGTAGATTTAGACTTAGTGCGATATAATTTGTTATGCAAACTATGAAGATTTAGTCAAGAGAAGCATTGTGAAATCCTTAGAGTTTGTTTAATGTATACTTCTTTTAGCATTGGTACCGGAACCTTCAGTTACAGAAAATGTCTTGGTTGTTGTGCTTAGCTGGCCTACTGTTTAAATTTTGTAGATTATTTTTAATCTAAATATATCTACAACGGGCTTCATCTCTTTGTTTCACACCAATGGGGAGAAGGGCTGAACAAAATTACAGTGCTACCAAAGCTCTTTGTATACATACTTTTATGTGATACTATCATCATCCCATTACCTTTTTGGCTCTGAAAGGGATTTAACTTTAAATTCTATGCAGCACAGGATTCTCTAGACTTCAGACTATTTTTGTAACTTCCTTCTGAACCCTTTCTAGTTTGTCAGAAACCTTTCTGAATCATGGAGAAATGAATCAGTAGAAGCCTCACTAATGCCAGATGTTGCCATTAAATCATTTCCCTACTCCTACTTGATGTTTCCTAGATTTTGCATCCAAGGTCCATGTTAGCCCACTCAGAGGACTGCAGTAAGAATGTGCTTATTTCATTTGGATTCTTTGTATTATTGAACTTCTTGTTAGTATTTTTCCCTTTTGTTTTTTAGATTAGATTTTAGATTTAGATTTTAGAATAAGAATAGGCCACTCAAAGCATTGTGCTAAGTAGCACAGAAGGGCAATTAAGCATATGTCTAGTTTTCTGTTGACACAAAAGAGATTTGTATGTACCCTTGAACTGCATGCTTAAATATTGTTCTGAACACGTAATAACTGCTGGGCTGAATTTTGAGGTCAAATGATTAGTATTTTTATCATAACATTTGCATTGTGATATGGTAATGAATTATTAATATAAGGAAATTAAATATAAATTATATTGATTGTTTCCCCCACCCCCCAAATATTAATGTGAATCTTAAGACAACCTTTTGAATTGTCTGCATTTAAAACCTTATCCTTGTTTAACTTCCTTACATGTTGAAAGCTTCATCTGTCTTGCAAAATTTTAATGAAACAGCAGAAAACACTTGTCCCTGCAGCAGACTGTATGTGATACTTCTTCATTTAAAATACTCTTCATGTGCAATCAGACAAATTCACACATAATATTATTCAGCATGACCTTAGTGAAAGTTCTTCACATTACTTCTCAAATTTTATTGTCATCTTTTTGTGATGTTTCCATATGCATCTGTAAAATAGCATATGTTCATAAATATGTTTTTCTCTAGTTTGAGAAATAATGTAGGAACGCTTCAGTTTGAAGAGGTCTCATTTGTTCATGGCTACTTGAATACTTAAGGGTGTTGAAAACTGTGTTTTCAATCCAGACCTTGTTGAAGGAAAGGCCTTTATACTGCTGTAACCCATTCTCTGTCGGGAACTGCATTGACTGTTCTGAAAATTGATGTTTTATTATTTGCTTTGAATAGTGCACTAACTTCACTTTTTTCCTGAGTAAAGGAGGAGAATGAAGTTGTAAGCAATAATTTGACACTGTGGGAGAAGTTGTTGCAGTGGGGAGGGTGAGGATTTGCTTATAAATAAAAGGTTAAAAAAAAAATCCTCAACCTAATCCTGAAATGTAAGAAAGAAACACTGAAGTATCTCGTGTCACAAATCCTCATTATGAATATATAGGTGTCTTTAGCAAAATGTCAAAGATTGATGAGTGCATCACTTCAGAGGATTAGCAAAAGTCCACGTGACAAATATGTAGCTATGAAATTAGTGGGTTTTTTCCCTCCCAGTGAATTACCTTTTTTACCTTTTCCTTGTTTTCCAGCCTGATTTGTTGCTTTTATCAGTTACATGTGTACTGCAAACAGGCACTTGACCTACTGAGTAGTTTTTCTCAGTGCTTAATAACCTCTAACAAACTTTTTTTTTTTGCATGTTCTGTCTAAATCTCTCAGCTAAGATGTTTCTTCTTCACTTTTATCTGTTTCAGAGGTGAATATGTGATGAAGTCTTTGAGCTTCTTTTGCTTGTTCATTGGGATCCTTTCACTAGAAAACAGCTCATAATTTCCTTTGAGGAAATTTACTGTATTTATCAGAAAATGTAAATTTGTTACACTAGAGGCATCCTTTTCACTGCAAGTTTGTAGACAACCTTTTTCTTTTTCTTTAACAAGAGTACAAATTTACGTTCTGGAATTAGCTGCAAAGGAAGAAAAACAATACTTTCTAAGTATAATTTAGTATGATTAATTCAGGAACTGCATGAGTTGTTTTAGTATGTGCTTGTAAAGTATGTGTTTTGCTACTTCCTACTCAAGATTGGTTTAGCAATTCATAGATTTAGGTGGAGAAAATTTACCCTAAATTTTTCTGAGTCTTCTGGATGAGTATAGGCTTCTATGGCTTTTTCACTGAACGAGGGCTCTTGGTGACTTACTCTAGACAAAACCAATAGTTTTCTGTTTACTGGTGTCTGTGTTTCAGTTCCCTGTCTGTAAATGTGACAAGAATGCTGCTTTTCTGCTGACTTTGTGTTGCATACAGCTTAGTTAACTGTCTGTCCAGTGGCACTTAGAATTGAACTCTGGTCTGTTCTAGGGCCCTGTAATATCTGTCATACAAATAAGGTTACAATAAGATTACAATAAGATTATTATTAGTAAGTAATTAATAATCCTTCATTTAAAACAGGATTTCAGACTAAATACAATGAGTTCTTTGGGTTTTTTTCTGCATTTTAAAGGTAAGGTGGATAGTGCCTCAAAGTTGGTGTAAACAACACACTAAAACTTGTATATATGGGATTTGCAAACAGACTTCTATCAGCATTTTAAAAGATCACTGTTCTTCTTTTGCTTTCCTATGTAATCATAAGCATTTGGGACAGTTTTTCTGGAATTTGGCATTAAGTGGACACTTATTTCACCCAGCAGTGGATGTGGATCTACAGTAAAAAAAGAGTGCTCCAAGAGCTAAAACACAAGGAAACTGTGCTACAGAAATCATATATGAAATGAGGATAATGCTGCTATTTTTTTTTTTTTAAGGATCTGAAAAGACTAGTTCACTCGTGAACAACTGTTTTCTAGGCTGAAGGAGAAACCTCCATGATAAGTTGTGCTATTTGCACTGGGAGTAGAAACACCGCTCTTGCGCAGTATAAGGAAAAAGTCTGGGTGAGGGAGGTGCATACAGTTTAGAGAATCTTGCCTTTGTGTGAGTTTCTCATATCACAGAAGATACGTGATTTTGGCAAGATGAATGGGGATGTGCATAAGCGATCTTTTTATGGTGAGCATGCATTTAAACTCTTCATGGTTTAAGAGAAAGGATTTATTTTCCCTTTCTTTTGAATATGCCAAGCAAGCACCCTGAAGTTCATGTATACCCAATTTAGGTGCAATTATTATTTTCTTTTTGTTTACTATAGAAGTGTACTTTGTTGCATTTTATTATTTTATAAAACACCATTGTTGAATTTGTTTGCAGCTTTCATTAAAAAATCTTGCAATGGGTGATTTAAGAGACAAAGAGAAATAGTCCATTGACTCAGTCTTTTTCTAAATGTAAGCTTAAGTTTTATTTGTGGAAACAGAAGCTTTTTATTTTTAGTTGGTCTTTGCTGTAAAACGTGTGTGGTGTGTGTATATATATATATATAGGTGTATATCTGTTAAATGGAATTTCTGAGATAGGCTGAATAACACTGAAATGCTATTGGAGTGCAAAGGTAATTAATAAGAATGTGCTGCAGTGACTGAAATGGGTGAAAATATAAAAATCTTAAGGAGCAATTAGTAATTGCCACTGAGAAGGTTGTATAAGCAGCAATAAAGCTAGGTGGTAGTCTCTTCTCTATTGTCTCTGAACTGTTTTATTCAGTTCCAGGATAAACTAGAGGTAATATATACTAATTAATCTTTCTGTTGAAATATTTCCAGTAACTAGAGAATTCTCCGTAGTGTTTGAAGTTTTCCACATAGTTAGCTATGCTAATGGTTAACAACATCAATTCTGTATTTGTCTAGATCCATATTCTAGTTACTGGTGCTTGTTAAAAGAGATTGAAGAACTCCTTTTTATTGCATTACTAATCCCCATGTATCTACTTAACACATTAGATCAAATCACCTCTGAACCTTTTCTTTGCTAAAATAAATAGATTTTAATCCTGGAACCTCTCTCTAAGGCATGTTTACCAATCTTCTAATCGGTCTTGTGGCTCTTTTCCAAACCTCTTCTCATTCCTCAGCAGCTTTCTTTTATTTTAGTACTAAGGCAGGACATGATCTTGTTGATTGTATTCCTATAGCTGTCATCAGATAGTAGCTTTCTGCTCTTATTCCGAGTCCTAATTTAGGCGTCTTTGGCTCTTATTTGTGCTTTTCATCACAAATGTACGTTGTAGTTGATGATATTAATGAATGATTACCCAAAACTTTTTCAGTTGTTGCATCCCTGATAATAACCTGATTTAAATTCTCCAGCTGTATATTTTTTTTCTTGAACCTGATTAACCCCCAAGACTGCTCTTCATTGGTCCTCTTTATTAACTCTTAGCTTTGTTTCACCTTTCAGCTTTATTACTCCTGATTATGTTGTTGTGGTTTCTTCCCCCCCCCCCCCCCCCCTCATCTATTCATCAATAAAAATACTAAGGACAAGAATGAACAAGAACTAAGGGTGGACTTTTGCAGGTGTATAGCCATTAAACAGCATTCGTGCTTTAAGATTTGAGACCTCTCCACTTAAACACAATGGTAAAAATAAATGTGGTTATTTATGTTATTCTAGTAGATTATTGGAGAACAGTATCTAACAAACATCAGTCAAGATCCGTTTCCATGAACTCTCACTAACAAGAAGTATGCTTCTCTTTAATTCTTCTTTTTTGTCCATGGTCAATGTCATGCTAGCACTCTAACAGACATATTATTCAACGCTTCTTGTTTACCCATTAAAGCATCATGATTATTTTTTTCCCCAACTTTTAACTCTCTTAATGCTTTGTTGTTGTCCCATTTAGTGTGTGATGTAATACATGTATGGCTGAGATTACGTCTTTTTTTTTTTTTTTTTTTGGTAGGTATTTTCTCATAATGTTAGTACAGGAAAAGAAGGAGTAATAATTCAAAATGTTATATCTTTTTTTTTTTAACAATACACACATTTGTACTAACCTTCTAAAATTTCTGTAAGTAACATTAACTTAAGATAATTCCTGAGCTTTCAGCAGTCCCTTTTCCTTTCTGTACCTAGTGTTCATTTGAGAGCAATGTCATACAGATTTGATCCATCCCTTTCTCTTTGCTGTGTCTTTCATCTCTACAGTTGAGCAACTTTTACTTCAAGTTTTCCACTTTCTTTCAAAGTGTTTTCACTGTTTATCTTTAATAGTGACCCTATCAGACAGCCAATACAGCTGTAGTCAGAGTAGTTTGTCGTTCCAGTTTTCTATATGTAATAAAACCAGATATATTTCCATGTATATGTCAATCCTTTGTTCCATTTTTTTTTTTTATGACAACCTCAGCTTTAGTTAAGGCCCTGGACGTATATTTCTAGGTCTGTTATGATCTCCTGGAAGCATATACTATATACTTCTGGAATAAAGTGTACAATTGACAGCACATACTGCTGGACTCTGGCAATTACTGTATTTTCACAGAATTTTTGCCCTGGTAACTACTTCATCAGAATCAGTTGATTGCTTTGGTGATTGCTTACTGTTCCACAAATTTAGGGACTGCATTGCTCCAAAAAAGTAACTGGAGTAATAGTTGTTTCCAAAAGGTGTTTTATAATAGCACACTACTGTGTACTATTTTATTTCAGAGGACTGACCCGAATCCCGATGAAACATAAAATATGGGGGGAAAAAAATCTGATTGTGCCAGTTCCCATATTGTTGTTATATTCTTCTTAAACATTTGTTTTAGCCCTGCTGGATCTCGGGCTTGTTTTTTCTAGCTCTAATTCTGGATCTCACAAGTGTCTTTTCTACAGACTTATGTCTGTGATATCCATTTTATTTTAAAATATAGAAGTCCAAAAGCAGCAGTCTCTAATAGAGGTTTTACAAAATTCTCTTCTGTCACTTGTCGTTAAAAAAAACCTCTCACTGAAATTTTAGTTGTGTCAAAGACTGCAGTACTCTGTGTATGTCCTTTAGCAGAAGCTAATAATTTGCCAGTTAATTGTTTACTGCTGCTCTATGTTGTTCCTCTAGCCTTCAAGAAGAGACACTGCTGTACTCAAAATTAACATTCTTGTTAAATGTCCTCATTTGTGCAAAATTTTTTACTGTTAGGCAGCATCCATCTGCACCATTTATTCTTCTCTGTTCTCATTGTCCCCTCACTTAAAGCATAAACTAATTTCTGCTGCTATAGTTGAGGAAAATAGCCAGTAACTTACAGGTTACATTATTGGAAAAGATCCAAGCACACCATGCTTGTGTGTTAAAAACAAACAAAGAAGCAATATGTATTTGGAAGATTATCCTGTAACTGTTAACAGATCAGTATATGCAAAATTTTGTTCTGCAAAATAGAGTAAATACAGTGCTTCTTGAATTAAGGATTTACATACTTTGGACATCCTAAAATACCCCACAGCATCACTTCAACAGATGATTTTGCAATAATTGATTCCCTCCCCCCATACGCTTTAGATAGATGGAAACAATCATTCTGTTCTTTACCACAAAAGCAAATGAAACACCAATTAACATTCTGCTTCTGGTTTATCTGTCAGGCTGTTGATCGTAGGATATCCAAGATGCCTTTTATTTTCAGTTTGTCGACAAGTAAGAAAGATAAATAAAGCCCACATTGCTTTTCCTTCTCCTTACTCATTTGTTCTTTAAAAAGAGTGTAAAGGTTAATTCTGTTTGAATCAGAGAAGTCTTTCCCAGGAGGCTTAATTTTAATAAAGAAACGATTATTTTATAACATGTGCATGTGAATGTAAATGAAGTATATATATTTCTTCCAGGGTTATATGTAGCATAACTGCCATGATATAGCTCCACATGTATTTCTGGTTTGTGTGTCTGTACCTTTCCCTCAATGTTGTTGCTTTGAAGTCTTTCTGAAGAGTACAGACAGATGTCATTTAATGTATGTCTCTTCTTCCAAATTTTTTATAGGTCCTAATAAGTGAGAAATTGTTTATTTTAGCTTCATTCAAGAATGTGTACGTCTGTCTCATTACACAGTCCACACTCACAGTCCAGAGTGTATCTAGGTTGACACAGATCTCCTTGTCTTATGTAAATACATTTTCTTTGCGTATTAAAAAAATTTCATATGGAATTTTCTCTGCTCATTGTTTGTGTGTGAGTGCCACTGACCAGATATATTGACTAGTTTCCCTGAGCTGACTTATTATACAGAAGACAGGGAGATGTATAGGTAAAATGTTCAAATAGACATAGGGACATCATCATGACTTAGCACTGCTACAACATCAACAGAAAATAATATTTAGTTTGAATACTGTGTAACAGGTTCTTCTTAATTATAGCAGAGACCATTTTAGAGAAGTTTTTAGTGGGGGACGTGTGTTGGTCTGGAAACTGAGGGACGAGGACCTGAAATTGTTCTGAAGTTGCAGAGATTAAATTGTAGATATCTAAAGTACCAAATATTGATGAATTCCCAGGAAAAATTCTGTCATGCAAGTAGGACTTCTGGTTATAGTTTTGCAAGTCATTAATTGTGACTGCAAAGCAAGGTCTCTGTAGCTTGTAACACAAGCCAAAATCCACTTACACTGCCTGTCAGAAAGGAAAACATCCATGTCTCATATCTTATAGTCATGAATGATCCCATGCAACATATTCATGTCAAATTAATCAACGAAAGATTGATTTCTTTCACCGCTCTCTCAAAGTTGTATGCTGGAAATATATATGCTCGTTTCGAACCACTGTAAATTTAGAGGCCCACAAGTCTTTGTACTCCCTAAGTTCTATTTTATGTTTGTGTTTGTTTTGTTTTTTTATTTCTGAAAACTATCCACATAAATAATATCTGTTGAAACTTGGATAATGGAAAAAGCAATATATCCTGAAAGAAAAAAAATAAAACCCAGGACATTTTAAGCTAGTTGCAAAATAAATGTTGAGTGTTTTTCTTATTTTGTTTCTCTCACCTCTTGGAGCCTAAACTTTTGAATCTTGTTCAGGAATGAGACTGCTATTCCATCATTTCACACAGAATACTAACATAGGTAGAGAGTGAGAGAAGCTTCATGCTTTTAAGGTTACTCATATATGCTAAAGAATTGTGTGTATACATCTGAATTTATAAAACTCATGCTGTTTATGAAATGAGTGGAGCTGTGTGTGTACACATATACAAAATTGCAGTTACTTGAAAAAGGCAGAAAGGGAGAGCATTAAGTTTGGGCTGTTGTGGGTAGGGAATTGCAGATTTCAGTTTGCAGCTACAGGGACTAAATATGAACTCCAGAGCTAATTTCTAGGAATGATGTGTAATGTGCTCTGGACTAACTAAATTAAAATGAAATATTTTTCTGTGTATGTTGACTTAGCATGGTTAAAGTGATATTTAATAATTTAGGATGTGTGTTTGTGGTTTTCTAGGACTATTATGTAACTTTTTCCTAGCACCTGGAAAGCATGAAGATGGCATATCAAATGAGGTAATGAAACAGAAGGCCTCTTCTAACAGTACCTGGGGCTTTTTTACATTCCAACAAAGTGTGTTCAACAAGCAACAGATGTAGATTATATCATCGAACAGGATGCTGATTGAGACTGAATGTTCATGTAACAGTTTATGGTTTCAAGGGCATTTTTCCTGATCTGTTACGGATCTGCTTTTTAACTGATAGTGGATACCTGGAGTTTTGTACCTTTTTGCAACATAATATTGCAAGTGCATTTATGGCAAATTTAAGTTTTCTTTATTTTCTCCTGAAAGTTCATTTTTTTCCCCCTCATAATTTCCAAAAAACCTCCTGATGTTAAAGAGCTTATTGAATGTGTAGGTGTTTTTCATTTGAGGAGCTGTCTTCAATTCCATGGTCAGAAAGTCTGCATGACATTATAGAATGTATTTTCAGAGGGTAAAAATTGGCGTAGACACTTTAATTGTATAGTAGCTGAAGTTCTGGTTCAGGTGTCTAAATAGAGAGAATTGTTTGAAAACACTAAAGAAAAGGTTTTCACAGCTTTTTATTTCCATGGAAACTGTATCTGATGTTGTATCTTTCCTTTCCCTTGCCTTTAATTACATTGTGTTTCTTTCCCCTTTCTTCCTGGTTTCCATTATGATCATGTGTAAGTCTATGGCAACTTCCTATAAAATTAATAGTGTGTAACAAACATCACCAAACAAGCACAACTGCTCTTTTAGCTGAAAAGGTTAGTGACAAGCTACTTGTGACAGTTGTCTAGCTGCAGCAATACAGAATACACCAGCTCTACCTTTTTTTCAGTTTAAACAAAACCTCTCTTTTGAAGTAGAGGAGGTAGCACTCGACCACCCGTTCAAACAAACCACCACAAAAAAAGAGGCTGGGGGCACAAAAGAGGACACCATTATAGATACACCTACAGAATTTATGAAAAAAAAGTCTTCTGGGGAGGGAATTCCCAAGAAAAGTAAAAACGTTCACTGTAAAACAAAGAACCTTTGAGTGGCTTGGATATAAAGTTGTAAAAGAGAAATATGGGATAAAAAGGAGAAAATGAGTGTAGCTCCCATGAGTTTATTACAGTAGAGAGGTCCAAGTAGCTGGCGAGTGAGAACATATGAAAGAGAGCAGTTCAGTTCAGGCAATGAAGTACTACCTAGGGCTGTGTCTAGAAGTAGGATTGGTAGAAATGCCCTCTGGAGTAGCCAGGGAGCTATCAATAAGACTGAGAAATCACCTTGTTGTTATATGTTGTAATTATGAACCTAAAAAAAAAAAAAAATCCAGGATGTGATCAATTTCTGAATGAGATCTCAAGTTAACTGTCAACTTAGTGACAGTGCAAACCTTGGGCTAAAATACCTTCTCGGCTGTTAAATGCAAAACTATCTAAAGGGTTTCCTTTAAAAAAAAAAAAAAAGAAAAGAAAAGAGAGAAACGCTTCAAAAAGCATAAAAGTATTCTGGATGTTAGTAATTGCAAAATAAGTTGGAGAAAGTTTCTCATTTTGAAGTGTTTCTAGATAATGAATCTGATGGTGTTTATGTTTCATTAAGAATCAAGGCATGTCTGGCTCAGATATTTGAGCCAAGAACACAAACACAAACACCCTGCATTCCCAGGGTGCAGTGACTAATACTTCCAGTGAGATCTCAGCATTCCCTTTATAGATCAGGTGTTAATGTACACTGACATTCCAACTTGCAGCACAGAAAATTAATATGGTGGGCTAAAGTGTAACTTTGGAGGTGCAAATACTTTTGGGACGAAGGACAAGGATTTTAAAGCTTTACTGCTAATGTTGAATCAAAGTCTAAGATGATAAAAATAAGAGATTAAAAGCTTTCGTGGGACTGCAGATTGTTTATCCTTGTATAGATGTGCTCAGGTGAAACAGATCGCTGTACTGCCATAGTTGAATTATAAAAGTGAACCCATAAAGCTAGATAGTGGACAGTAAGTTTTATCCACTTTTTCATTTATGAGACTTCCTCTGTAGCGTGCTACAGTGTGTCCCTCTCTAGTCTGTTTTTTAAACATCAATGATATTCTACATCTCCAAGTATCTTTCTAAAGAGTAGCTGATGGCAGCATCTCTAAGTGGGTTGAATATTCTTACTGGCTTCCATCTCTTCACTTGGAAACTATACCAAAGTTTTAGTTTATTGAAGTAATACAAAGACTTTGCCTCTTTTCTCTTGCACCCTCGCTGCTTCCCTTGACACCTTCATATGTGTGTAAATGACACCCTCAGACTAGAATTTAATATTTCACCTGAAGTTGTAGGGGAGCTCTATAGTGAGGTTTTCTGGTTTCATTCATGGGGAACATCTCCTTTACCAATGCCCAAACTGAATTATTTTTGAAATCAACTTTTCTCCCTCTGCCTAAAATATCACAATTTCTAGCCACTTGTTTGCTCTTCCTTTCAGGATTCCTCATCTGTTGAAGATATGTACATCTTCTCCAGATCTTGGCTTGCATTTTTGTACATTCAATGAATGTTTATATGTTTCAATAGTTTCATGTTCAGATATTTAACTTCTTCAAGTCCCACCCCCCCCTTTTTTTTTTTTTTTTTCAAATTCTCCTGTTATCTGAAGTTGGTGGGATTCTCCCTCCTAATGGTATTTTTAAGTCAAGTGCAGTATTACTATGACAAGTCAGGAATCAGTATCACTTCACAGTTTCTTGATTTGTTGCTTGGTTTTGTTGTGTGTTTTGTTTTTTTTTTTTTTCCATTTTCTTCTAAGTTATTAACATAAAAGCTTATCTACAAGGGGACCAGTAATCCATTTAATATTTACATAATTTATTTTAATTCTTTTAATGTTCCGAAATATATTCTTCATAAATCCACACTTGTGGTAATGTTCCTAGCTCTGTTATCTCTTAGATGGCTAATATGACGTTGCATATCTACTGTAAGATTATGTAAGTCATGTTTCCCATGGTTAGACTTCTAAGAAATTGGCATTTATGACTTCTGTAAATACACAAGAATTAAAAATTATGGGACATGTTTTCTGTTTGTATATACAAGTAGTTCAGTTTTAAGTAGTTGTTTGGATATTTTATTTGGATTACAGCCCATGTCTTGATATCTTTACTGTAGATCTCTTTTTTTTTTTTTTTTTTTCTTTTTTTTTAACAATGGTTTTTGACTATAGAACCCTAAATATTTTCAAAAATGTGCAGGGAGGTATTAAGAAATTTCACATGCAAACTAGTGTATATTTGCTTTGTATACTATAAACTGCCCCTGCTTTATCAAGTTTCATGATTACCCTAAAAAATGAAAATTAGCTGAATTTTGGCAGGTGTAAATATTCATGATTCATTGATTTCTTTAGCCAAATTATACTAGCTGAAAACTTGGACATTAGAATGCCGAAAGTAATGAAAAATATTTTCGTAAATATTTCCTGCTTTATGGCCAACGGGGCTTTAATCTGGCAAATGAACGCAGAAATTGAGATACAAGGTATGAGTACATTTGACGCGAGTGTTCTTAGCCTCGTTGAGCTGGTTTATAAATTGCAGATGTTCTCAGTTTTATGTTCGTTGGCTTTCATATGGTTTACCAAATAGGAAGAAACACAAATCTCAATCTAAGTGTGCATAACAAAATCAAATTTTAAAAAGTTGATGCTGTTGGATTTTTATTTCTGCAGAATACGTTGTTCGTAAATGCATCATCAGATCGTGTATTTGTACACTACTCATTTGTGGCAGTGAAGCTCATGAAAAACTATCAAATTTCAAGTATTGTTGGTTTAATACGATTTAGAAAATACACTTTGATGCAGCTGGTATCTCAGTAGCTTTTTGATCAGTTTGTGATATATTAAAATTTGAAAGTGTTTCCTCTGTCAGTTGAGGATAAGCAGTTTCATTATCATTAGTGTGCTTGTGTTGTTATACAGAGCAAAGTGAGGAGGGATACGAAGCTAGTTCTGTTAGCCAATGGTGCCCTCTCTTTAATAGTTACGTGTGGGATGTGTGGTGGCGGTGGACTCCACTAGCCCGCTGATCGTACCTTGGTATGTGAATAGCTTATTAACAAAAACATAAAACACCCTGTGTTTTGAGTTAGATAATTTTGTAGACATTTTATTATGTACCTAATTCTTACAAATCAAGATCTAGCAACTTGCTTTGTGAATTTGTCTACTTACATGTTGGTTTCTTATAAAGTGTTTGAATAAAGAGACAGTCTGGAGCACAAATGTAAAATAGGTTGACAAATGCCCTACTCAGATGAACTTTACATATTTCTTTCCTCATAACTTTCAAGGTGTTGACCGGAATTTTAGCCTTTGGAGCCAAGCTATTTGTGAGCACCTGGGAGTTTCTAAAACAAGTTTATATGTTTATATTTATTTATATTTTGCAAAGTTGCGTTAGATCCTCATGTCACACAATAAAAGATCTCTTCTATATCTGGCTTCCTAACCTGAATGTTCTCTACATCTTAATGTTCACTGGCCTGTCCTATGGAAAAGAGAAAACATTAACTAAAGTGCTCATGTGTACAGACTAGATGCTTTTGTTTTTATCCTTGGGTGAATTCACATAATAGCAATTCCATGTACTCGTCAAAGTTCACAGGCATGTATAAAGCAATATTTGTGTTGCCAGCTGTCATTGTTATAGCCTGTGCAGTAGAATTATTGTTCAGGTTACATCAGGTCTTGCATTCCATTGTTTTTCCACGGCTGTTATCTTTCTCTTCCCCAGTAAAGATCAGCTGATCCAGTGTGTGTGTTCAGTGGGATGCTTGTCAGGGGAAAACACGGTGTTCAGTATGAGAAGAGAATGATTGGGTGGAGAATGTGATTGAATCAGGAGTTGTGGTGGTACCTATATGAAAAATGGGGTTACCTGAAAGAAAAAAAAGATTTGGAGCATGGCAATGCGGTGTTTAACAACAACAAAAAAACCCAACCAAAATAACAACAACAACAAAAAACACAACAAAAAAAAGAGAATGTTTATTTGGCCAGAAAAGTAATTTAGAGTAGCAGTGGCTGGACTACAATGTCAAAATGATGTTTCTATCCTGTCATACATGTCTTGAAATTTTTCCTGCTTTTTTGTAATAGATGTGTTGTTCAGGATTTCTGCCAAAAACATAAATTTTGAGTTTAAAGGTTCTTATTTTTTCTGGGTTGAAACTTGATCTACAAAGTCAGAAAATCTCTTATAATTTGTTTTCTAACTTCAATGCATACTAATCAATTTAGGAATTTCTCAGTAAACTTGGAAGTATGAATATAATCCTCAAATTTTGTTTTGCTTTTCTCTTTCTTCCAGAACATCTTTGACATTCTTTTTTTTAAATAGTCAGTGAAGGTTCATTATTTTTCTGTATTGCTTATGTGAAAATACATTTATCAGGGATGGAATATCTCACATGGTTACAGCTTAGTAGCAATTTAAAATTTATTAATGGTGTAAGATAAATCAAAGGTTAAATTTAAGCAGCATTTAATCATTAGCCAATTTAAAAATTAACAAGGTGATTCAGTAGAACACGTTATGATTAAAATAGTGTCTTAATTAGAGCTTCGAGAGTGACAAGATTCACGCTAACTTACTACAAGGTATCTCAAGTCAGTATATATTTATAACACAGAACATACAGACACACAAACACCATGGAAATACTTGGATCCAGTGAAATATGTAAGTAGGGAAACTAGCGTATAGTTAGAAGTTCCCTCTTTTTTCTCGAGTTTTGAGTAAATACTCACAACGTATTGGCATTCCTCACCGGGCAATGACTGAGCCTTGAGAGGTTGCCCTGGCCTTTCTTTGCAAGCAGATGCTCCTCCAACCTCTTCAGCTTGAGACTAGACCCGAGAGGCATCCCAATTCAGGGGAGACGCTGGACACAGCCCACTGTGATCCAGGAGTTCTCAATGGGTCTCACTTAGAGTCACTTTTTATAGGGTCTGAGATAATTGGCTTTTGTCAGGTACTTTTCCATTTTGGCCTGTCTGAGATAATGTAGTATTCTGGTGTGTTTCCCTAGTTACCAAAGGGTAACACCCCATTTTGGTCTCCAACCAAGGTACAGATGTACTTGGTTTTCAGGAGGTGACTGTTACTATTGCTTCACATAATGGGGAAAGTAGGAGTCGGGTATGTTAAGGCGATGCCTCACCGCTCTGGTTCGCTGCCATAATAGGGAAAGCGAGAGCCAGGTACATTGAGGGGGGTTCACAGCCTACTCAAAGTAGAGAACTGGTTCTCCTCTGTCACTGTGTATCAGTTCCCCAGGTTTTAATAAAATCATGGAGACTAGAGTCTCCAGTAAGAAAGGGTCTCATCTGTTTGAACTGCTTGTGCTTTATAATAACAGGACCAATACTGATAGATCAATCTAGTTAAACAAAGCAAAACAGAGTAGAATCAAAGCCTATTCTTCTTTCCCCAAACTATTTAGTTGCATATAAATAACTTAAGCAGCTTATTCATTATTTCTAGATTTGTTATTCTTGGCAATGGTCTGTACTTTGTACCAGGTAATACATCTGCTTTAGATTGCATCACTTTTTTTCTTATAATAGCTCTTGCTGCCAGAAAACTTCTTCCCCCCCCCCACCCCCCGACCTTGCAGACACTGATTTGATGCTCTTTAATGTAGACAAATTTGTGTTATGATACTTTATCCAGCTTCCATTCATTTTCAGGAATGCTATCATCATTTTTGTCTGCTTTTATAATAATACAGGTCTGCATCTTTAAAACCTGCTTGTGTCTGTATATTTATGTCAATTTAGGGCAGTGTCCCAAGGAATTGTAAATATTTCTGCCCACTACACTGTCTCATGGAAGACGAGGCTGATTGACTGGGACACCTTGGTATACTGAGCGAAAATCAGGTCCCACAGCTTTGCCATGTGAAAGTCTTGGGGATGAACGCACTGTTGGGCTGTCCCAAAGACTTTGTTAACATAACTGCTTAGCTTGAATTCCTAATTTCTTGGCACTCCTGTAATTACCCAAACCATTAAGTTAGTGTCTCAAAACTTATCTGTGGATATTAATGTAGCTGAAACTGAATGTAAGTAGATTTAAGATACATAGCAGGTGAAAATTTTGCAAAGTAATAGTATATAAAGTAACAGATATTAGAACCTTGCACTTGAATGAAAAATAATGTTTGGTGCACTCTAGATGCCACTTGTACCATTTAGAACATTCAGATAATGTTTGTATTCAGATATTTTACTTGAACTGTGTAGTCTGTTCCCAAAGAGCATCTCTGCCTTAACTGTTAACTCCTTCAAGCATTTACAGTTCAGAGAGCATCCCAGAAAGACAAATGCCAACAGGCAACTGCTAAAAGGCAGCTTTTCTTTCCCCCCAAACTAAACTCGCTTGTACACTGATGGAAAGAAACCCTCCACCACCGCCTATGTGCGTGTAACAGTGCCATCTAGTGAGTCTTGTCCTCACAGTGAACAAAAATTCATCAGTTTGGTTGAATTGCTGTTCAACCCATTCACTGTTAATCTACTCACTGTTCAACTATTTGGAAACATTACTACTCAGTGGTTTTTGTAGTCTCCAGGTGTTCTCTCATTTTCACAAATATTTGTCCATGAGTATTACATATGCTTTTTAGGGTTCTAATACAAGGTGTATTTTTGTATTTTTTTAAAGATGGTTTTGCTTCTTTGTCTTTGAAATGTATGTTAGTTTTGCCTTACAGTGACCAAGTTTATTATAAAATGCACCTTTTGGTGATATGACTAACACAACAGTACCATCCAAGACAGACAGCTAGCAGGGGAATTTAGTCTTCAGACTATTGTCATGGTTTTGGGGTTTTGTTTGTTTGTGGTTTTTTTGTTTTGTTTTTGTAATTATTTCTTTTACTTTTTACTAATTTTTGTTTCACTGTCTGTTTGGTATTTGGCTGCCAGCCAGGGGTTCAAAACCATGACAACTTAGACTTCTGCTTTAGTTTACTTGACAACCATCTTATTTTAGAGTTATCCGTCCATGCATTTCTCTTCTGTTATGTGGTAGGCCAGATTTTTGTTTTCTATGATCAGCCTTTTATTTAGTTCAGTGGAGTTTTACTAGTTTTAATTTCAAATAAGAGGAAATTTAGGCTATGAATAACTTATTTACTGTATTTGATAATATATTAATTCTATATGCTTACAGCTGCTGTTCGTAATTAAATTCTTATAGGTGTAAACTCCATTTATAAGCATAAGGTGTATTTCATGTAAATTCAATTTTTATTTCTATTATATCTATAGTTTTTCAATTTCTTTCTATTCTGTAAATAAATCAGTTTACTGTTTATTTTCCAGTCTTTCATTCAATTTTACAAAGGCAAAATTATTCCAAGTTTTGAGGAACCATTTATAGGGTTCTTGCAGCATGTAATTATGAACGAAAGTTACCTCTGTAACTTCAGTGTTTGAATTCAAAATTGTACAGGGAAGACTACGACTAGAATTTTTTTACACATCTAAAACCAGTTTTCTGATTATGAAAGGTTGTACCTTTTTGTCCTTACTAGCTTTTCAAAAATTAGTTTTCCCTGTGTGATCTTGCTTTAAGAGTCTTGCTCTGTGTGTATGTGTGTGAAAGAGAAAGAGAATCAGGATGTTAATGTTTTCCTAATACTAAGTACTTGACGTTATTTTTACAAGGCTTTATTTGAATGGTTAAAGGTTTTTTTTGTTTGCTCCAAATGCTCGTGGAAAAGCATCTTTAAATATTAACAACAGAAACAGACAACTGAACAATAAAGGGAAAATTTGTTAGCATGAATGATCAAAATTGCTTTTAGTCAGAAAGACGTCTGTATTGGGCAGCTAAGAGTGGTTGAGAACCAAAGCCTTACTCAAAATAGACCTGAGTTTAACAGTCAATGTGACATTTACAGTAGATTATAGATGAACAAAATATAGAAGCACATATAGGAGATGTGTATATACGTATAATTAAAAATATTTCAATATATTTAAATAGCTAACAAACACAGGTTGTTAGATATAATTGACAGGCTGACCTTTCTCCTTTTTTGGCCTCAGTTTACATCTTAATGAACTTATAATTCAAGTTAGTGTTATAATGTCAATGCTATTCTAGTTGTAGATGAGACAAATTAAGAAATTGTGCACAAAAGGGCAAGGATTTTTGGTGAACTATGTATGGGAGTTCTCATTGAAGTGTTATGGGTTAACACAAAAATGCAACCTTGCCAAAAGCAATGTTGTAACAGGTTGCACCATTCAATTGTTGTATCTCTTCCATCTGCTGTGTTTACCAAATCTCTGTTTTGCCTCTCTGATTTACAAGGCTGAAACCCAATGGAGTCTGGCCTGATGACTGCTTGCAAAGGGATCTGGCCCATCCTTGACATCTGAAATAAGCCAGGGTCTCCTTGGCTTCCCTTGGCACTCCAGGATGCATGGGAAGCACCTGAAATCCTCCAAATCCCTAGATGCCTATGCTTATAGTGCCATTTAGGGAAATTAATAACCCTCCTCTGACATAGAATCACAGAATGGTTTGGGTTGGAAGGGACCTCAAAGATCATTGAGTTCCAACCCCCTGCCATGGGCAGGGACACCTCCCACTAGCCCAGGTTGCTCAAAGCCTCATCCAGCCTGGCCTTGAACCCCTCCAGGGATGGGGCATCCGCAGCTTCTCTGGGCAACCTGGGCCACTGCCTCACCACCCTCACAGTGAAAAATTCCTCCCTAACATTTTCTGGGCCATGAAGATTTTACAGTTCTATGAAGGAGCTAATCCAACTCCAGACCCCCTGAGGCTAGATTAGCTATTGGGGATGAAATGTTGGATGTAAATGTAAATGCACTCAGTTAGGAGTCCATCACTGTGGCAGTAATGTATGTGTTGCACCTCAGCCTTTCTTTCCTCTGTTGGCAATCCCTTCCTATCACAGACAAAATGTAGCAGCTTTTGGACAGCTGGAAATTCTGTAAGAAATGGTCAGCTGGGCAGGCCCATGATCTCACTGATCTCTTTAGAGATGCTTGACAAATCTGGTGCAAGTAGTTTGTGGACGGAAGATGAGCCACTCAATGGATCAGTTTGGTTGAAAGGTATTAATAAGGAAACTTGGTAAAACTTTTAACCTAGATCTTTGATAGAATTTAGAAACCTGAGTGTCTTAGTCCTTGGGGTGGGAGGTGGGGAAATCACCCCCCACCCCTTTTTTTAAAAAAAAAAAAAACAACGTCTATAGTTAGGTTTCGTGCCCATGCTTCTGTAAGGCTAAATCTCCACTGTTTCAAGAATCCACAGATTTCATGGGGGAAAGCTCTCTCCCGTGCCCATTTCATCAAGGCAGCTGAGCTTCTGTTCATTCTACTGGCATCACTAAGGCAATACCTATTGAAACAGGATGCTAACCAGGTAGGGATCTTGAAGACCATTTCAGTTTTTTTGCACATTAAAATTACTATTGATTCTGAGTCACAGTGCTGTGAGTCATCCTGAAAGTTAGATGTGTCCCCAAGATGTTGCTGCATCAGAGGCTCATACTGGAATTATCGTTAGGGTTGTTTGGGGGGTGATGGGAGTGGTACTGTTGGTGTTAGTTTTTTCCTTTTCTTTGTTAACAAAGGGGGAAGGGAGAAGTCAGAGACCAATATTTACAAGAGAATGTATTTTTTTCTTCAGCTATTTAAATACCTAAGTTGACACTTCAGCTAATATGTTAGATTTTCTCTGGTGTGATACTGTGGTTACTAATGCTCACTTTCTCTTAGATTTTCTCTGGTGTGATACTGTGGTTACTAATGCTCACTTTCTCTTAGATTTTCTCTGGTGTGATACTGTGGTTAGGGTTGTTCTTGTGTTTCTAATGCTCCCTTTTTTTTTTTTTTTTTTTTTTTTTTTTTTTTTTTTTTGTGCAAATATCTTATTTATTTACAGTATCTGAAGTCTATGCACATAGTTTAGATCTCTAAGCATATTATTCACACTCCAAAGTCTTGGGTGATTCCTTCTGGGAATAGTTATGAGTAGTTCACTGAAAAATCATCCCAGTATTCATCACTGGTCAAAAAGAAAATAAAATGTTAGGCATTACTAGCAGAGGAATTTAAAACAAATCAGGAATGAATTTGTGTTGGTGAATAAATCTAGTTGTAAAGTTGTGTAATTTTGTATAATTTAAATTTTGAATACTTCATGCAATTTTGCTTGATTAATTTCAAAAAAAAGATTTAGTAGAACAAGAAAGTCCTTGACGGATCAAAAGCATGGGATATCTTTCATATGGATTATAATAATAATTATAATAAATTACTATTTTGCAGCTTGGAGATAAGAGGAAGAGGAGAAGACAGAGGGATATGCAAATACACAAACTGATATACTGAATAAAATTATTAGCTTGTAAATATACTTATAGCTAATGGAAGAAATT
>NW_010112560.1:39345-45483 GCF_000699245.1 Pterocles gutturalis | reverse complement strand
TCTGTGATTCTGTGATTCTGTGAAATTATTTTGTGAAGGTAACAATTTGTTTACTTTGCCTTTCAAAGCAGATACACACCCTTCCAAATAAGCATCAGCTTTAAGAACCATTTGTTTAAAATTTCCATCACTTAACTGATAACACAACACAAATTAACACAGCCATTCATTGTGGTTATGGTAAACTATCCAGACGTGCTTCTTTGAGTTGCACCACAGCAAAGATTTTTTACTAATGCATGTTGCCCTTATCCTCTCACTAACATCTTTTGCTTTGTAACTAGTGTAGAAAATAAAATGGTCAGCAACAGTCATGAAAAATAATGGATTCACTGAGATCCATTCATCATAAGACATCTTTAAAGCTCATTTACTCTACCCAAACAGTATTTAAAAGTGCTCCTGCAAATGCTCAATCAATAGGTAAATTATTTCTTGCTGTTGTCTAGCAGGGCAGTGGCTGCCTTCATGAACCAATAAAACAGGGTGCCTTTATGGCAGTGCAAGGTGGTTCAGCATGACTGTATGTTCAGCTAAACTTCCCACATTCCCATAACACTCAGGCAGGCTTCCCCATCCTTCCAAAGCATACACTTTGCAAAGTTCAGGGACAAATCTTAAAAATATCTTGCTAAAAGATTAGCAAAGTCCAACAAATTAGAAAATGTTAAGTCAATAGAATTATTGAAAGAAATATGAAAGTTACTTGTTTGTTAACATGCAATAAACATTGCAATAGCTGTAGATATTTAGTGAACTTGCCACATGTTATCAAAGAATAAAACATGAGTTTTAAGTTGGGAAGAAGAATTACATATTGACTACAGAAACACTGACTGCTGAATTAGAAAGCAGTTTAGAAACAGGATAAAAGAGGATAAAATTTTGCTACAAAAAACACGTAGCCTAGGAGAATAAATACAAACTTTATGAAGCAAATGCTACATGTATTTTTTTTAAATAAACACAAGTAAGGGCAATTCAGATACTTTTGAAGGCCATAACTAGAAGAATCATAATAAACACCTTCAATTATGACAAATGAAGCACAGAAAATGTTTAAATGATTTATTCATACTTTCACTGAATATCGTGAAGTTAATATTAATCCAGTCCAGCTCTTTTTGCTTAGTAGACAAAACAATTGATTATTATATTTTTTAATAAAGATATGAAATTGAGATTGAAAGGATTAACAAGGACAGAATGTTTTGAACTGGAAGTGCTGGCAGAAAATATTTACTAAAACTGTTATTAAGAATGAAAGAAATACTCTAATTTACTTCATTAATAAAATAATTGTACAATTCACAATAGTCACAGCAACTGTACAATAATCCAAACAGCAAAAAAATTTAAAAAAAACCACAGTGAAAATGTAAGACTGAATGCTTCAAAAGTTGATATTCAGGATGTTGAAACCATTCGCTCAAGGTGAAGACCTCCTTCTACAACACTCTAGTGTCATAATTGTTAGTGCTTGAGAGAAGCAGTCACCAAAAACCTCAAACAATGACACCTAGACAAGAATAAAACCTCCTGCACTAGTTAGGCAAGGGAAGGTAAAGTGTTTTAAAACCTTCTTCACTTACTGTTACAAACAGACTGCCCTAGTATACCCAAGTGAAGATAAGCTGTTCATAGGATCATAGAATCATAGAATATCTCAAGTTGGAAGGGACCCATAAGGGTCATCAAGTCCAGCTCCCTGCTCCTTGCAGACTATTCACAAGTACTGACAGAAGTCATACTTCTTTTCTGGGTTAAGTATAGGTGGCCTGTCCACCTCTCGTCATATTCGGCATGAACAGTCTAATTAATGTGCGCCCCATAGAAACATCCCAACCTACAAGCTGGTTCCAACCCAGTGCTGCCACCGCTAAGACAACAGGCTTAGCCGCATCCGGGACAGATGTTACCACACAGCTTGGAGGCTTGAAAGGATCGCATAGTCAAGCTGATGTTATGCAGAATGATCCCAACACAAAAAAGCTAGGACAGTTACACTTCACATAGGAACGCTACAAACCCGAAGGTCTACACGCCCCCCACTAATGTGCTCCCATCCCGCAGTGGTTGCCTGTGCCACCCCTCACGTACACGCGAAGCGCACCGCGACGATCGCGAAATTCTTCTGGGCCCGTGACAACCTGAACGCCAGCGTTAGGTGAGTTCCAAACCCCCAGGAAGCCTTACGCACGCGCAGGATAGCGCTGAGGATTGATGGACCCACAAAATCGTCGGCTGGGGTCTCTGCAGCACCAGAAGACTGCGACCGCCTGTGTCACCACTCGAGTTACACACGAAGCACACCGCGACGATTGCGTAGATCTTCCAGACCTGTGACATCCCGAACGCTGTCAACCGTCAGGAGCCACCGCAGTACCAGAAGAAATGTCAAGTCTAGGTAAACAGAGGGACCAAGCAGCCCCCCTCAAGACTGCCTGGCTGTTGCTCATCTAATTATCAGCCCGTGAGTGAGGCCAAGACAGTGGCACACACCTACTGTCGAAAAAGGTCAAAACTAAACCATATGACTAAGACCTTGAACTCTGACAGGCTTGGTGCTGTGACTGTTCCCTGGGAAAGCCTGTTCCAGTGACTGATCACTGTCTCACTGAAGAACCTTTTCTTCATGTCCAGTCAGAACTTCTCCTGAGGCAGCTTCATTCCTTTTCCTCATGTCCTATTGCTGGTCACCAGAGAGAGGAGATCAGCACCTCCCACTCCACTGCCCCCTGTGAGGAAGGTTCAGACTGGCACTTCTCAGCCTTCTCCAAGCTGAACAAACCAAGTGACCTCAGCCACTCCACATAAGTCTAGCCCTCGAGGCCTTTCACCGCCTTGGTCGCCCTCCTCTGGGCACACTCTAACGGTGTGATGTTCTTATATTGTGGTGCCCAAAACTGCACACAGTACTTGAGGTGGGGCTGCACTAGTGTAGTGCAGAGTGGGACAGTCACCTCCCTTGTCTGGCTAGCTATGCTGTCCTTGATTCACCGCAGGACACAGCTGGCCCTTGTTGCTGCCAGCACACACTGTTGACTCATATTCAACTTGCCATCAACCCAAATCCCCAGATCTCTTTCTGTGGGGCTGCTTTCGAACTTCTCTTCCCCCATTTTGTAGGTATAGCCAGGATTACCATGTTCCAGATAGAGAATACAGTACTTACTTTTGTTAAATTCATAAGTTGCTTCCCTTTTCCCATGCAGTAATTATCAGAGACCTTTTCCAATCTCTTCCTGAATTTTTATATATGTACAAAATCAGAAAAGAAAAAAAAAAAAAAGAAAGAAAAAGAGCTAACACTTTAGAAACAGTATAAAGGAAAGGTATGTTAAATTTGGATTTTACTGTGAAACATTAAGAACTGTGGGGAATGTTCTGCTCTTGGAAGTGAAAGGCAGAGTTTCATAGTTGATGTTTTCATTTGCTGTATACACAAGACTTCTTTTAATATCTTATGTAGCTGTGATCCTTTGTATTTTAAAATAAGACCTTTAAAATGGATTTCCAAGCAGAAAAAAAAAGTGCATTCCAGAAAATAGGCTGCAGAACAACAGTATTAATTTATAGAAGACAACAAATAGTTTAAAGAGAGAAGTACTTTTCATTAAAAAAACAGGAAGGAGATACAGGAAAAAATGTCAGGGAGAAACAGAAATAAGTGAGCAGGTATCTCATATTCAAAAGATTCTACATAAAAGCAACCCTAGAGAAAACTGTTGTGGGTCAAATTTAGAGATCTACACTGAGAGCTCAAATATATGAGAAAGTACACCAAATTTGGTTGCAAATCTACAACTTATTTTTTTACTCCACAATAAGTAGATTAAAGCCAGTTCAAATACAAAAACAGCAGTTAAAACCATAAGCACACCTGCATTTGCAGGCCATCTTTCACCCCTCAGTTTGTACTGATGAGCAAAAGCTGTCTCCTCCTGTAACATGTCTTTCTGAACTATCCCCTGGACACAGCTCCGTGATGCTTAATCTGCCAACCTAACCTTCAATTTGACCACAAGTATTGGTTGTTTTTCTCCTATGGGTTTGTTTTTTTTTTTTTCCCCTTGGTCACTGTCCAGCTTCTTTGTGTTTGAGCATCTGAGTTCCTTCAACAATTCTGTGTTTTAAAATGACCAATGCATTTTATCATCTTTAATTTCCCGTGTGGCAACCAACCTCCTGCTGGTTTTGTGTTGTTTCTTGCTGTTCAGGAATGAGCTAATTGAAAGGGAAACTTAATTTATAAACTGATGAAAAAGCTTTTTACTTTTGTTTCTTTAAAAACGTCCTTTTTATTTTTACAGTCTTACCAAAATTATTAATTCAGATTACACTGAGAATGAATATCTTTTACATTAAATTCCAAATTTCTGAATCTGTTAATTGAAATTCAACTTCAATTAATCAGAAGTATTGATTAATTAAGTCCTACTAGAAATGCAGATTCTGCAAAATCTCCTTTTTTTTTTTTTTGGTGAACATTTCTTTTCAGATACTGCTTACTTAACTTGGGTTATACCTACAAAATATAAATATGAAAGAAGTATTTTTGTTTGTCATCTCTTCTTCAGAATGAAATTAGGGGTGTCAGTTAATTGCAATATTAACGTTGTTGCCTTTTTACTGAAAATCATTGATTAAAAAGACTGAGTGAAAAAAAAATCTAGGTTACAATTAGTTTAAAAATTAGCAGTTTCTGAAAAATACAATACAATATATAATTACAATTATTTTTTCATTAGAAAAAGAATGGGAGGAGGGAGATGGAGACACTTCCTACCAACAAAAGACCTGTGGTATCTTTTATTTTTCTTTTTTTTTTTTTTTTAAACAGTCTCACTTGTCATCTAATTGCCTTATTTAAACACACCCTTCAGCAGAACAAAAGATCTTGAGCAGAGCTGAAGTATGAGGACCTCCAGACATTACCAGTGAAAGGTATCAGCAGCTAGACTTTCAATGAACTTGCTTGCCTTTGCTGTAGTTCTGAACAGTACAGACACTGACCTTTCTCGTGAGAGTAATTAATCCTGTGGTGTACCTGGCTTCAGAAAAGATTGAATGAGGAGCTTTTGCACTGCGAAGTCAGGCAAACCTGCCAAAACCACAGATTTCCTCAGGGACTACAAGGTTTTCTCATCACAATTTGTTTCCAGAGAAATCCCCATTACCCTGCCTCATGAGGCTGGGAAGTTAGTAATATCTAGACTTTTGGTGCTGCCCCTTCTTCTCAAATACAGGTGTGTATATGCTACTGAACCATACAAATCCTAAGCCTCTGTACTTGCTGGGGACCCTCAGTCTTCATGCTCTCTCATGACTAGAAAAGAAGGCAGCAGCAGAGCAAGAACCTTCAACTTTGAGGATGGAGAAGACTGCTGCGTACCCATGGGAACAGAGTAGAAACGAGAAGGCAGGATGGGTCACCACAAGGGATTAGGTTGGGACAAACATGGGTGAGGACGCATTTGCAGGCTAGTGACAGAAGGCACACAGTCACTTAGCAATTGCACTCTGACTCTCTTGTCTATATCTGAGAAGAATTCTTTATCATTTTAATCAAAACTATGTGAACAGTTTTTAAATATTTATATTTTGTTCCCAAATACTGGCAGATAGCTTAGCACAAGCTAAAATTTCAGATCCTGGAAGTACTGAAGTACTGAGTATTTTTGGAAGTTTATGAAAACAGAACAGTGTGAACTGAAATTTTTCTTGTTTGCCCTGTGGTACAGTGATACTAATAATGAAAAATAAAACAAACTACTAATTATATTATATTACTTGTGCTCATGAATTTTTTATTTGCCTCAGGTGGCTGGGGAAGTAAAATTTTACAGACCTTTGTGAAATTTATTCTTTCAGTACTCTATTTGCAATGGGGCCTATAAACAGAATTGCTAAAAAAAACTGTAAGAAAGCTTTCCTGTGTGAGATTTCCAACTGAACTTTTCATATGAGAAATTTAATTTGACTGGATAAAAACCCTGGCATTCAGCCAAACCATAAACTTTTTGATGGTCTCGTCTTTTTTTTTTTTTTTTTTTTTTTTCAGAGAACATCAGTAACATGTTCCATAAAGTACTAGATATTTATTAGTTTTGTTTTACTTTGTTCTTTTTTTCTTCC
>NW_010112560.1:0-39300 GCF_000699245.1 Pterocles gutturalis | reverse complement strand
TCTGTATTAAAAAGAAAACAAAAACTCAACCCAAACCCTCAAAATAAACGATGTTACTTTGGTCCAAGTAGTTACATCAAAGTTTGTTTTACACATTACAAGTTTTATTGTTTCAGAAAGCCTTTCTGGGCCTTGTTATTTGAACAAGAGGAGAGCTTCCCTGAGCTTATTATCAAACATTGGCAGATAGAAGGACCTTATCCTTATGCTAGATTCTAATAAGCACTGTCATTTAGGCATCTCGAAAGGGACAAAGACATTCTTTTTCTGATAAGGTGAGTCAGAGTGAGTTGTTTCCCATTTCTTTATTGTCAGAAAAAAATTCATTTTCTTCATCCACCTAAAAAACATTTTTATAAAGTGCCAGCTGTAATTTCCCTTGAAGCTATCAAAATTGCCACAGACCATCTGCTCAATTAAATTAATACAAACTTTTTAAACTGTCATTCCAAACTATATCTTTAACCTCTGTGGATGTTTATCCAGTCTTTTATTTGCCTGCATACATATCACTACATTTTTTTTTCTTCTATTTGCATTTCAACCCGTTATTTCAGAATGGGGAGAACAAGGAGTTAATCAGAGAGTTAAGGGAACCTAAGTGTCTCCCTGACCTTTGTTAGCTGTGTACAGTGTGGCATGCAGAATCCTTGCCATGTAATGCAGTAGCAAACCTACCGCTCTGCAGTTCCTTGTTTCCTCCCACATCCAGGTCACAGCTCATTTGATAAGACATGCCAGATCTCAGTGTCAGAAGCAGCCTCCAGTGAGCAGACTTCCAGGAGCCAGTCATTTTGGCTGACAAATATAACTGTGTCCAAATTCTTACAAAATCTGAGGTAAGGCTAAAGTCAGGAGCCAGCTCAGCCCTTAGTACTGCTGACACTGTTAAATTAATGCATGATTTAATTGACTATAAAAATGGCAAAGAGTTTACTGTCATGATTTGTCTCTAACAGTTTCAAAAGCAAAAATATCCAGAGCCAGACCTATACAGTGAGTTAGACACAATGTAGAACAGAAGAGCTACACAATGGGTTTCTGCACACAATTATCTACCGCAAGAATTTCTAGGTACCTTTAGCATTGTTTCCATATCTTGCTGCAGAATCACTTTATTGTAGGCAGATATGTACCTAAAAACTTCCTAAACATTGCAAGAATGAGAAACCTGGAAGAAGAGCATCTTCTTCCCCCCTTTAAGGGACCCATGGAAGAGGTGTGCGCAGAGCACAGCTAAGATAGAGTATGAAGTTGGAAGTGTTGCATGAAAACACACAGTTAGACACCATCTACAAAGCAGCATGACGGTATCATACTCACCCACAAAGAGAGATTGTCTTCTCAACTTTAGAGACTCAAATCTAAACCTTTACAATTGGAATGCCCTTAAACAAATTGAAATTAGCTATTCATATGTAGAGGGGAAAGGAGGTAGACAGTGCTGCTTGCTACCCACTCTTTTTCTCATGAAGTTGTTCAAAGCTCATAAGGTCAGAACTTGTGAAGTTGTTCTTCTAACAGAAGAATTCTGCTTCTGTCATCTAACAATTTTTTAACTTAAATATACTTCCATATGTTATCCATGTTATCCATATATGCTTCCAGGACTGTTTCTGGGTTGGATAATAAACACACACAGGAAAAGATATTTGCTGGGCACTGACAGAGTGTGGACACAGACACACATGCTCTGCCTGACCCAGTTTTTCAGATAAGGTCCTGCAGGAGCCACAGGGTCTCCTGAAAGAAAATCCTCTTCAACACTAACAAAAAAACAAAAAAACAAACAAACAAACAAAAAAAAGATTTCTAAATGGACAGACATTTGTCCCAATCCAAAGTCAGGGAGGTTTTGATGTGATCCCAGGAGCGAGATAAGACCAAAAGAGGTCAGATACCGTACACCCGAACCAACTTTATTAACGTAAAATGTAAAAGCAGTAGGAAAGAGAGGGATAAAAGGAAGAAATCAAGCAAGCTGGTATAGAGAGGCAAGAAACAGTTACCACCCAAGTTCCTGTGATGCTCCAACTATCCACAGGCCTTGGATGGTGAACACACACCTTCACGTACACACATACACTCGTACCTCCGCTCACGTGCCTCCCCACACGCACAAGCCACCAAAACGCACACACAATAAAAACACATGCCATTTGGGGCCGCTTTCCTTCAAGCTTCTATAGCCGATCTGGAGAAAGTCCGTTGGGCCAAGGGTTCCCATGGCAGTGGCACGTCCAACACATCCTACACATCTGACACGTCCAGCACCCCCTCTCAAGTGTGGTCATGGGGTACACCTGCTTGCTGCACTTGAGAGGGGTGCACTGTGCATGTCCCAGCACGTGGTGGTGGTCTTCACACCATACCAAAGTGGTTTCACCATGTAATGTCAGTGGTGGGCACAGTCCAGTTTCCAAGCAATCTTTGAGACAAATGTCCCACAGTTCATTCTCTCACAACATTCCCTTGAGACTGGACACTACAGGTCAGGAAATGATCTAAAGAACAGAGAGACCACTATATTTAGCATTTCTTATCAGTTAGCGCTGAACTTTTAAAAAGTGTTTTTGCAGACTGTAACTCAGACTGAAAGCCAAGCCTCCGCAACTTCAGCACCGTGATATCCAGCACTTCTACACTTTAGTGCGCTGTCAGTTTTCAACACATAAATAAAAAAATCTGTAAATACTTATCTCACACACTTGCCTCATACTCTAAGAGACAAACAGCTTTCTCTACACCATTATTAAGAAATGTTTTGCAAATTATATTGGGAGGCCAGTGGCACTGGTCAAAGATCATTATCTCTAAATTATGCACTTGAAGCCTATCCTACCCTATTACTCATCAACACATAGATGTAAGATTCAAGCACATACATTTTCATCTGAAGTTCTGGGGGTTTGGGACTGGTTCTTGGAAGGGATATGTTCACAGATACATAAAACACTCAACAGCCCAAAACAAGGGAATTTTGTGTTTAATTTCCATGTTAAATCTAATTTTTAGGTTTTAATTTTGGCTATCAGAAGATCCAAAGAAAGGCTTCTTTCTATCTATCCTACCACATGCATGTTTTTGAGATCAGGACCAAAAATTTGGTTTTGGTCTATTATGAAGTTCTACTAGTGGAAAGTTGTTTAGGAAATAAAAATGAGCTGTTTAAAAGCGCAATAACAGTATAACTCAGCTATATTAACAATCTCCAGGTGAGATTTGACTTTCAAGAAAATTTCATATCATGTCTCTTTTTTTTTTCCTAAGTTAATAAGATGAATCCTGCAAGAGACTAACTCCAGTGGAATAAAATTTTGATAACAGATCTAGTCGAGGTTAATTAATATCTGTCATAACCATTCTCTGTTACCAAACTGACTGTGAAGAGGCAGTGTGTTCACTTGAAAATTGTTGGGTTTAGTTATTCCTTGAACAGTTTCAATAAATTTCCATGACGGGTTGGCTGTGAATTACTAGCTACATTTTGCAAGGAGCCATGGAAAATCTACAACGGTAATTGGGCTATTTGATTGATAGTTGAAGCATTTTAAATAGAATAAAAAACAGTAAGTGATGTATTTCATCAGTATGAGTTTTCAAAAAAAACAATTATTTCAGTTGTAATCTGCTGCATCTTCACAATTTGTAAACGTTTTGGTAATATCTGACACTTCTCTGCATGCTCTTAGATGAGTGTAGGGGAAACCCCTACATCAAAGTCAGAATTCAGTAGGTGTAGTAGCAGTAATTTTGTCAACTATTTTTACTATTTCATTACCTCTTGTGAAGAAAAATAATAAGGGTCTAATATTAACAATAAACAAAAAAACATTATGGAATGACTGATCTTGAGAACTCAAGAAAGTCTCCATAAGTCTGTTCAACTGATGATCAAGCAGGAGATCAGAAGGCTGTAAAAAGGATCAACTTTCCAAGACAGGCTTTAAAACCTAACCTGTAATGCACTTTGTCCATTAAAAGTTAGAGATCATGCCATTAGTTTGGTCTTTTGCCTAGAAAATGTATTGATTGTACTGAAGTGAGGATAAAAACCAAAACATTCGATCTCACTTTTGCTCTCTAAAGACTTGAGCTTTGATCCAATGATAATACCAAAAAAAAATTGAGAGTCTTTTATTGTTTTTCAAGGACTTTTGAGCATCCCTATACGGAGCTATAGTAGAAGTCATCCTCACTGAAGAAAAATTTCAGTCTAAATATCAGATTTTTTAGGAGTTATTTTATAAAGTGGTAATTTTGCAAATTTTTATGAAGAAGCAGAGAAAATATATGGAAGTATTTAAAATAAAATATTAATAGTACCTGACTTTGCTGTAAAAATAGACATAGACTTTTCAGACCAGAAAATATGAAGAAAAGCATTATGGGGTTAACTGGGATGTTTATATATCTTGTGAACTGTTTGTGTCTTTAAAGGTTTGCAATTATAGATACAGGGAAGTATACTGTTGCTCTGAGGATCATATTGCAATGTTTGAGAATACATGAGATTCTAAATTAGTTTAAAAGAAAGGAAAATCATCTGTTATTCAAACAAAGACATTTCTACCCTGTCTGAGTACAGAGTTACACTGCTAACAACAGTACAATGACTCTAGATAAGGAACAAGGCAGAAATATAGTCTGATTTTTAGTACTGTAGTGTGCAATTCTTGTTAGAGTTTTTTCACACAGAGATTCAAAACAGGGGATTAAGTCAATCTACTTAAGTTTAGGAATCTTCCTGTTTTAAATTATTTTTAACTGTGTATGTCATAAAGAAATGGATATTAAGTCAGAATGGTAATGTGTTTTTATTAAACAGAGACATAAAATGCTTCTATTAATTTAATCAATGTGACCTTTTTAAGATGAAAGTAGTCTAAACCGAATAAATATGCAGAAACAAATTATGCTTTGATTTTAGAAATGTGTTACTCTAAGCTGTATCAATTTAATTTTGCTACTTTTTCCTTATGGATATGGGGAAAATACTTTGAACATTAATTCTCATGTCAGACTATGCATTTTTAATATTGTTGGTGCTTGGTGAACACAGAGTAGGATTGGCTGGTTCACACTGTGTGGTATAAAAATTATTCATCAATAACTAATTAAAATATTTAGTCTGAAGGAATTTTTCAGCACAAGATAATTTACCTTCAATCTGTCCATGGTTTCTTGGAAGATCTGTCTTCAAAGAAATCCCAAAGTTCCTATCTGCAATACCTCCCTGTACTTAAATGAGAGTAGTAATATAGTTGGTACTGCTTGTGATCAATAGCTGAGAACAGATCCTCTGATTAGGTTCTTTTACACCAATTTTAATGTCAGATAGAATTTCCTATTATGTAAAAATATTCGTCAGAAACTACTTTAGTGTATTTTATTTTCATGGGAATATTGTACAATAAAAACATTAAATAAGAGAGATTAGATAGAAGCAGTATTTAAGCAAATTGTCACTGTAATGAACTTTTACCTATGTTTGGTAAGGAATAATTTTTAGTCCACTGATTACAATGGCACTGGTATTTCGTTCATAATGATTCATTCATTCATTCACAGTTGCATATAGCTTGTGCAAAGCACTGTATCCAAAATGAAGTTCCATTTCAAAGAGTGATGCTGAGAATGGAATCAAGGCACCTGACAATTTCCACATTAAATGCTTCAGTTACTGAAACAGAACATATTTTTACCTTCCAGACTGTAGTAACCATTAACTAAAACCCTATTGCAAGGGAAAATTATGTTTTGGTGTCATATGTGCACATCTTCTCTGACTGTTATCCTTCATAGTTGTCCTGTAAAGGTACGAAATAAATTTAGTAAATTTTATTTTTTCATAAACTTGGTAGTCTGAAAACCCAAGAGGGTTGTGAGCTAATTATTCATCCTTTTTAGCAAACAGGGAGAAAAATAATCCATATCTGCTTGGAGACTTACAACGGGTAGAAACAATTTACAAAAGAGAGACATGGACATTTTCAGTCAAGGAGAGAAATAGTGGATAGACAGACACATTAAGATTTCGGACAAGTGCCAGTGTTTACATTGTCATTAAAGTAGAATAGAAGCACAATAAAACATTATCATCCTTAACACCTGGATGACTGAATGGCACTGAATGTGCCTGAACTGAAGATACTTTAACTATTATTGCAATCTAAATATGTGAAATAAGAGAGTCTTGGCTAAGGCAAAACAGAATCGGAGTAAAGTAAGAGATGTCTTCTCAATTTCTCCCTTCCACTTGTAATGTGATTTGGTGCTGATGCTCACATCTTCCTGTCTGAAGACTGAGATGATACAAAAGGAAGTCCTGTGGCAGAAGCAGACCTAACAGGAATGGCTCTAGAGGTTGAATCAAAGATTCTTCTTGACTAGCATCCTGTATCCAATAGTCTTTAATAAAGCATGCACAGAGAAAGAAAAAAGGAAAACTCAAGCACATACCCCCTTACTTCCAGCAATTCTTTGGTCAAGAATTTTTGAGACAAAAAGTAAATTGTTTGAGGAATACATCTTCAGTGTGTGTCTTGGAGACACTAAGCAGAGCTGACAATTCTGGGAATGCACCTTCACAGTTCAGTAGCCTATCCATGGGTCTCTTTTACCACCATCAAAACAAAAATTTCTTTATCTTGAGTGGATGGAACTGAAAAACAGCACACATTCAAAATGCTAATTCCCGTAACTTATGCAGAAATCTCAGAGCTGACTCTAATTGGCTCTGTCCAACATGGGGGTGGCTTCTGGTGTCTTCTTACAGAAGCCACCCTCACAGCCTCTTCCACTGCCAAAACCTTTCCACGTAAACCCAGTATATTACATTCCTCGCTTGTGTGAGTCACATATTTAAGAACTATCATTCAAATATACATTTGTCACACAATCTACAAACTTCACCACCTTCACTTACATCAGCAAGAGAATTCCCCACACCAGAATCACAATAACTTAATCACAACACAGACAAAGGTGGACAATTTATGTACACTCCATCCCTTGTTCCTTCACCACAATGACAACAACAAAAATTCCCCACAATGTTCAGTCCATGTTTTGCCCGTTACTTCTCCCACTTCCTATCTTTATCTCAAATTCCTTTAAAGCTCCAGATCAGGTGCCCGGAACAACTGTGGTGGGTTGACCTTAGCTGGCTACCAGGTGCTCACCAAGCCACTGTCTCAGTTTGCCTTCTCAGCAGGACAGGGAGAGAATATAAGATGAAAAACTCCTGGGTTGAGATAAAAGGAGCTTGATAAAACAAAACAAAGGCTGCTGTTGTGGTTTGAACTCTGCCCAGGAGAAACTCACAACAACTAAGGTTTGTGTTTCCTTCTGATCCCTGGGTGACTGGGGCTTCCTATCCAAGCTCATTGTGTGATCAGTGCAATCCACTTGCTCCACGTAGCATCAGTTGCATGATGTGTAGAGGGAACCTTCCCTTTGAACATCCAGCCCAGCACCATCAGTCAGGGTGCCAGGAGGAGCTGTGATTCAGTACCAATCACGTCCGAAGCAGCTCAAACTCCTCATATGCTGCTAAAATCTCTTTTTTTTTACTTGGAGTATAGCGAGCATTGGATCCCCTGTAGCCCCAGCTCCAAAACCCTCAGGGTCAACGTAGAATCTCCCCTGCTGCTTTTTGACAGAGGCACCTGCACTTTGCCCTCTGCACTTTGCCATTTCCTTTGCAAGGAAGCAAAGGAAAACAAAAAGATTTATTCCCCACTTCCTATAAGCAGGTGATGTCCAGCCACTTTCTGAGAAGCAGGGCCTCAGTACACATAATGGTTGTTTCAGAAGACAAACACCTTAATAACAAATGCTCCCCCCCTCCTTCTTTTTCTTACCTTTTATTGCTGAGCACAATGTCATATGGTATGGAATATCCCTTTGGTCAGTTTAGGTCATCTGTTCTGCAATGTCCCAACCTCTTGCCCACCGCCAGTCTTTTTCTGGGGGGAAGGGTTGTTTGGAGAGACATCCTTGATTCTTCCGAACACTGCTCAGCAGTAGCTAAAACACTGGTGTCTTATCAACACCGTTCTAGCTACAGATACAACACTGTGAGGTCTGCTATGGGGAAAGTTGACTCCATCCCAGCCAGACCAAATACGACAAGGAAAATTTGTGTGAAATCAAGTAACTCCAAAACCTGCACATGAAGCTGTTGTCAGAGATGCTGACTACCAGTGCGACTTTTTTTTTTTTTTTTACTAATCTTCACAATGTTGACAATGTATTATCCTCAGACATTGAATAAAACATCTGAAAAACACCTAGACTGTTGTGCCTCTCTTAGGTATACATTATTAATTTACTGCAAACCATGTTCAGGTTACCATTGGAGTTCTTACCATTAGTAATATCTGGAAGTCAAACTTGGTATCAGACTATTATTTGTATTTTCAGTACAAGATAAAAAATATGTCATTAAATGAACTTAATAAGATTTGGTGTCTGTATAAAATTCTTCTCTACCTTTCTAGGTAAATTTGTGCAAGAATCAAGAATATGGATGTTTTAGAGGTCGTGTTGACAGCTGCATTATGAGTGCAATTCTCATCTATGAAGGATTAGCTAGCTTTCTAAGAGCATTAACTTCTGACCTCTGGGTCATTTTTTCATCCCTTTTGTGAGGATCAAAACGCAAAGTAGTGGCCTGAGGTATCAAAAATAAAACTGCTACAAAGACAGCTGTGTTCTGGACAGAAAGGGGTGGGGTCTAAGGTACCATACATAAAAACCCTCGTCATCCATACACTTTCCACTTTAATCCCTTATGTTTTCAATTTGTATTCTAACAGATTAACACACCATATAAAAAGATCAGTCATGCTTATGAACCTCCAGTTTTGTGTGAGGCCTGATGATCATTGTGTCCTAAAGTTTATCTATGATAATCCCCTGCTCAAAGACATGATCAGCTACAGAAATGTGGTTGCTGACAAATATTTGTCTGTACTTTGTTAACAATGGTCCAGTGGTAAGGTTTGGGAAATTTAAAACTTTTCTTTCTTTGCCTTTTCCTGCTGCATGATGGACACAACTTGTTTGGGGTGTTTTCCTGTCGTGACAGAAACTGTTGGGTTGTTTTTTGTTTTTTTTCTGAGACAGCAGTAATCAAATGACAGACTGATGCTTTACAATTCATCTGTGCATCAGACCAGCTTGTCTCTGTCTCTTCTCTTCCTGCTAGAAAACTTCAATAAGCAGTCCCACTGCACGACAGTCCAAGGCTTCCCACTGTCCTTGTACTTCTCTCTACTACATGACCTGGGAATCCTTGTTACCATGCTGCTGCCTTCATTGCAGACCAAGAGACACTTCCCAAGCAATCTATTCTTCAGCTTCACAGTTCCTGTCTTCTTTGCAGAAGACTTTCAGGCTTTTGAAGGCTGCAATAATTTTGCTTCTTGATCTTTGCTTCTCTCTCAATATCTACAGACCGTTTAATCTTCCCTTAAAGTTCATGTTTCCTTGACCTTGAATAATGCTTTTTTACTCTCCACCAGCCATTCTTCAATCACTCCACATATTTTTGGATTCAGGGACTCAAAACTGGATTCAGGCCTTCAGCTGGGTTTCCCTTTTGTTTACCCGTTTGTTTAAGTTGACGAATTATAGGACAAGTGATGACTTTTTTTTATAGTTAGCCCTTAAAACATTAGCATGGGAACTGAACTTGTGCTTTGACAGCCATTTATGTATATGTTTATACATATATATAATTACATTTTGTCTAATGGAAAGAAACTCTTGCTTTTATTTTCAGTTTTATGCTAGCACGAACATCCAGCCCTTCTGTTCAGTGCATTCTCCCTAACATCAATATTAAATGGCCTTAAACAATCCATTTACAGCAGAAAGCTGGTGGTCAGCCACGATTTTACCCTAAGGAACAGTAGTTTGACAAGTAACCCTGAATTTCTTTCAGTAACGTATACAGAAAAAAAGGAACTGGCCCTAACCCAGCCGTCAGGTTTTGATTCAGGAACGAAGACTTTCCAAGGCAGGAGTTATCTATCAAAAAGGCAGTCCTATACTCAGGGAAATATATCTGATCTAAAGCTGATAGAGTGTGAAATCAAGGTTGTGAATGGCTACTCAAGGGAAACCAAATACATTTCTATGGGGTTGCAGTACAAATGGTGTTGGTAATGGGTTGTGGCAGGACAAAGGGCAGCTGAATTAAATACCAAGATCTAGAACGCTAGCATTACCTGATCATAGAAGTGTAAGATGGCACACTGACATAATGAAAATTATCCTTATAACTTTTCTATATTAAGCCACTGATTATCACTTTACTTTGTCTTCATCTCATCAATTTATCTGATAGAGAGTGTTCATCCAAAAAATACCAGGAGGATGCTCTGGCTATATAATTATTCTGTCTGAAGACTATTCTAACACATTCATACTGTGAAGGACTAATTCCTTTGTAGCAAAAGCTGTCATGCACGAACAGGTTAAGTACTGACAACCGTTCACTTTACCTATGGTTTCTGAAGACATGAAATTTCAAATATGAGATAGTCTGTTCAGTGCTATCTTCACAACATTGAATGTAACAGAAGACAGCAACATATGACAGCTGTATGATTATTAATCAGTCTTTTTCATATAATGTTTAAAATGTGGATTTAAAGGTACCTGAATTTATCTTTCTAGGTTAATCTTGAGTAAGGTTCAAAGTGATTATATACTAGTTTTCTTTGTTTTTATGGTTTTTGGTTTTTTTTTTTAGTAGAGTACCCAGACCACTATTAGCAAAATTCTGAACCAGAAATAGTTATTCTAAAATCAATTGCTTTAGCTAAACATATTAATAACTAAGCAAATGTGTATGCAATTAAAGGATCTGCTATATATGAATCAGAGTGGAGAAAGAGATTTCTAGTCATACTCCCTCTTATTGTTCTTGTTAATTTGATGTATTGTTACCCTTAGGATAATTAGATCAAAATACTTCTGCAGGTCTCTCAAGTATAAAAGTCAGTGCTTGCTTACATTATCATTCATTAAAATATTCAGGAAAGGAGGTTCTGAAATATTTGACTTCTTGTTTGAAATTATTATTTGATATGTTCCAGTTCAATGCACCGTGAATTAATTATGTTAAATATCTAGAACAGTGCATATGTGTATTTATTTTTCTTTAATATAGCAAATCTAATTAAGTAGTCAGATGACAACCAGAATTTTGTGATTTTGTGTTTCTATCTAGTAATAAGGACATTATTTTAATAAATATATTTCAATAGGACAGTAAAAGTGAAGTGTTTTACCAAAATAGTTTCAGTATTAGTATATTGACTGTGAAGAACCTGCGAAGGTAGAAGTACAGAATTAATACGTAATGGTCTTGCTACATAATATCTTAGAGAAGGATTAACATTAATGCATAGTTGGATTATATAGCATGCATTTCAACCAGTGCAGCATTGTTAATATGCAAAAGCACTGCCAGAAAATGACCTCTGTAGTGGTGGAAGAGAAGTTCTTCCAACAATATTGATATAAGACCCGTTATTGTTCCATTTTTTTTTCTTTTTCACAGTATCATTAAAATCAATATTACAAAATTAAAACAGCATTAAGAGACTCATATAAGCTGGTAATATGAAAATTCCTGAATGAGATTTGATTGTGCTTCCATTAAAGAAAATGTTAGGATTTTAATTATCCTTCCTGTAGCCATCTTTTCAGTTTTCAGAAGCTACAGCAAAACATCATCTATGAGGTATTAAACACTAATTTCTGCAAGACTTTATGGTATTATTCATTAGTTTATGGTCCAATATTCTGAGACAAATGGACCATAAATAAAAAGGTACCCAGGGAGAGACAACATAGTGGTCATGATAATTTTTTAAACTAAAAGACATTTGGGGCAAATAAATAAATTAATAATAAAGTATCAAATTAGTGCCTGGCAAGATCATGGACCAAATACTCCTGGAATCTATGCCAAGGCACATGGAAAACAAGCAGGTGATTGGTGACAACCAACACAGCTTTACCAAGGGAAAATCATGCCTGACAAATTTGGTGGCTTTCTACGACAGAGCCATGGCGGTGGGGGATAGAGGAAGGGCAACTGACATCATCTACCTGGACTTGTGCAAAGCCTTTGACACTGTCCCACATGACATCCTAGTCTCTAAGTTGCAGGGATATGGATTTGATGGAAGGACTACTTCCTGGATAAGGAATTGGCTAGGTGGCCACACTCAAAGTGTTGTGGTCAATGGCTCAATGTCCAAGTGGAGACCGGTGACAAGTGACGTTCCACAGGGACGTCTGGGACCAGTGTTGTTTGACATCTTTGTCGGAGACATGGACAGTGGGATAGAGTGCACCTTCAGCAAGTTTGCTGATGACAGCAAGCTGTGTGGTATGGTGGACATGCTGGAGGGAAGGGATGCCATCCAGAGGGACCCAGACAGGCTTGAGAGGTGGGCCAATGCAAACCTCATGAAATTTAACAAGGCCAAGTGCAAGGTCCTGCACGTGGGTCGAGGCAATCCCAAGCACAAATACAGGCTGGGTGGAGAATGGATCGAGAGCAGCCCTGAGGAGAGGGGCTTGGAGGTGTTGGTAGATGATAAACTGAACGTGAGCCAGCAGTGTGCAATTGCAGTCCAGAAAGCCAACTGTGTCCTAGGCTGCATCAAAAGAAGCATTAGCAGCAGGTCGAAGGACATGAATCTCCCCCTCTACTCTGCTCTCATGAGACCCCACCCGCAATACTGAATCCAGCCTGGAGATCTCAGCACAGCAAAGACATGGACCTTTTGGAGCAAGTCCAGAGGAGGGCCACAAAGATGACCAGAAAGCTAGAGCACCTACCCTATGAGGACAGGCTGAAAGAGTTGGGGTTGTTCAGCCTGGAGAAGAGAAGGCTCCGAGGGGACTTAACAGCAGCCTTCCAGTACCTAAAGGGGGTCTACAGGAGAGATAGGGAAACACTTTTTATCAGGGAGTGTAGTGAGAGGACAAGGGGTAATGGTTATAAGCTAAAAGTGGGTAGATTTAGATTAGATATTAGGAAGAAATTTTCTACTGGGAGGGTGGTTAGACACTGGAACAGGTTGCCCAGGGAAGTTGTGGATGCCACATCCCTGGAAGTGTTCAAGGCCAGGTTGGATGAGTCTTTGAGCAACCTCGTCTAGTGGAAGGTGTCCCCGCCCACGGCAGGGGTTTGGAACTTGATGATCTTTAAGGTCCTTTCCAACCCAAACCATTCTATGATTCTATAAATGTCTTTTCCTATTGACTCCCGTAAAATAATACTATGTGCAAAATCATGTCATTTAAGTACCTTCCAAATTAAAATCTTTAAATGTCCAGTTTAAAAGGAAACTATTTTAGAATTAATTTACTCAGTTTTTCAGCTATCTCGCTCTTAAATATTAAAATAAACTATTTGAGGTCTGACCAAGCAAAATATTCGTCAACATCCAAACGTCTTAGTTATTAAATTTATCATCCACTGTTCTCCCACCTCCTCTTTCACCTGTAAAATTAAAAAAAAAGTAGGAAGACTCCAAATTATTTTCTTAGTTCAGGAAACTGAAGAAACAGTCATGGAGAACTTCTGATGATATCTCTAAACCTGAGTAACTCAGTGTGCACCGCACAACTTGCTAATCAACTTCACTAAGATCATCTTCTAGCCCTGAATGGCCTATTTGTGTGAAGTCATGTATGAGATTAGTTATTTCACATATTTGCTTCTTTTTCTGCCTTTTGCTTGACTTTTTACTCCTCTGAGATGTATTTTGAACATTCTGTAGAACAATTTGCCCCTAGTATTTGGTTTTCTGGGTGCTACTCTTTTAAAAATAGTAGTAATATTCTTATTACTTAATAGCTACTATGATTAGTAACAGCAATTGTGAATATGATATATTCCTGCCGTAAACTTCTCTCTTTTTCTTGTCTTCCTTCTTCATAATAACTTTTAAAGGATGATTTCTGTAACATCTATATCAGCCTTTGTAAGGGTGACATGGAGACAAATCTTCTGGAAAGAACAATTTCCTTGGAACTGCTGCATGAAGCGCAGTTTCTTCACTGAATGCTTAAACATTTGTTTTGTTGGTCTTCTGATTTTTTACTATGAAGTTTAATGGAAAGGATTAATTATTTCTACAAATCCATCAGGATAGTAATAGCGTGTTTCCTAGAAAATGTCTGAATACTTTACTTGTTTTTCAGGAGCAGGTCCCAAATTTTCCTCACTCCATTCTAGAATTGTTGTTACTATTGGCATATTCTGGTATAATAATAAATTGTAATAATTCCTTGTACACTGTTTAGCACCTGAAATGCAACAGCTTCTGCTTATTCTTTGGTGGATACTTTCCATTTCCTACATTCTTTAGGTCATCCATGATGAAAACAGTTAAAAGCTAATTCTTCACCCCCTACACAAACATTTCACAAATATTTGCCTGGTCATGTCAAGGTATCCCTATTGTCTTAAAGTATGTGTCTTCTGAAGCAATCCTTACTGAACAAAATTGCTGAATTTTCTACACACAGTGGATTATCACTATTCAGTGGCTCTGCTAGCAGCATATATTGAAGGTAAACCTAAGAAAAAAAAAGTGCAGAAAATTAAATCTCTAGGAATGTCATAAACTGCATAACACTGGAAAATATCCCTAGGAAAATAGCTAAAGAAAGTTTCAGAGTTGCTTGGGAACACATATACTAGGACGGATTCCTCAATGATACAGATGAACTATATTTCAAAACCTGAAGTTTTGATTTAATATAATAAAAAAGCGAATTTTAATCATGGCATTATAGTGCCTTCTGTCATAAAGAGGCTGAACATGTTTCCAAAATAAAAGCTATTGTATAATTTTAATGAAAACAGGAGATTGATAGCTATTGTGAAATGGAGAGTGTGATAAACCTGAACAAAAACATAATTGTAATGATGTAAAATGTGTCAAGATTATTGAATGCTTTTCAAAATTCTGATTATCCATTTTAAGAGGTGCACTGATCCCAGAAAAACTCTGAATCACTATAACTGTTTTTCAATAAATACCACCTTTGTTTAAAATCAGTACTGTGCAAGTTTATTCACAGATCAGTTTGAAAACAGAATGCGAGGTTTGTTCAATTAATTTGTTTTAATGATTGGAGACACTGAATTTTATTATGCTAGAATTGGATGGTTGAAGTATCCATTTTCGTGTCAGGTAGGAGTATTTTGGGGTAAAAAGATGTTTGTTTTACTTTTAGGGAGGAAAAAATACATTTGTAAATGTTGGTCATAGAGAAGTTTTCTGAATAAAGATACAAAATTTGTATAGTGTTAGAAAATGTCTTGTGAGGCTACTATCCTGTTAACATAAAACAGCTTTTTTGAGAATACATGATGGCACAAAATGATTGCAAATACATATTTTTCAGGTAATTTCCGGAAGTAAAAAATGTTCTGATATACTTAGATTGTATCTATCTAGGTTGTAATATTGAAACTCAGGAGTATCATAACTGAAAAAAACATTTTAGAAATCTTTTATTAGAATAAATAGGATTTCGGGCATCTAAAATGCAGACTCCAGACTAAAGTTTTAAATCTGGAAAGTGGAATTCATGTTTAATTTTGCCATTTATGCTAACATGTCATGTCTGGAGACAGATTCTAGTCCTCCTTCTCTTTTTGATTTATTTTTTTCTCTGTATTGCGTTATCATTCTTGGACATATGGCTCTGGTCCTATACTACACTCAACTACTAGAAATTAGATTTCAGCCATCAAGTCATTGATTTGCCTTGCCTTGAAATATGTTTATGGGAATCAACACTGTCCAAACACAGTAGTTCTGGGAATTAAATTGAAAAGTAGCAAGCCAAGTAGGTACACATGAATAGGGATAGAGAACATATCCAGAGTTATGAATGTTTCTCTCTTGCTCTGTAGAGAACATCTGTTCTGAAGGTCCTAGCACAGTCAGAATGTAGATCAGCTTGCAAATCAGTGGCAAAACCTTAAGTTTCTTGTAAAGTATAAGTAAACTATAAACTAGTTTAATAAGGATTGTACATCAGCCACAGAAAACATAACACTTCGGACAAATGTATTTTAAATAAGGATGCCAGAGTCTCCGAGTACACGGAGAGAGACAGGAAGAATGCACACAACATTCCCTGTTTCTAATCACTAACATATCTGACGCTTTGTATAGGGATATTTTTCTTTGGTTATTACAGAGCGAGTTATATGTGCTCTCCAGAAACACAGAATGAGAAATGCTTTGGGCTTCAACTGGCAATACTAAGGACATATCCACTTAGTATTTTGAATGGAGAAGAAAGACATTTAGATTAATTTTCTTGTGTCCAAGCTTAGTTCTGCTCTTTTCTGTATTCATTTTATGTCATCTAGGTTCACTATTTTTTCCTTCCCAAATTTTTGAAGATGTATCTTATTTTATTCTCACATGTAATTATCTCTAACCTTAGTATTTTGCATAATATGCTTTATGTATCCTTTCTTCGCATTATGTTTGGCTTTATGAAATCATAATTCTGGCTTGGTTGCTATGTGACCACACTGTAATATGCCTATATTCTGTCTCCCATATTATTTCTACAACCTTTTCACTGTAATACCCTGCCACAGTGCTTCTAAATCACTTTATCCTGAAATCAAATTACAAGAAAAGGATAGGGGGAAAGCCTCTCATTCTCCCAGAAGATTCTGTTTGGTGTTTTGCCTTATAATGTATACCAGTTTATTAACATAATATATATATTTTATAGCTTAACTGTGTTTCTTATAAATAGAACAGACGAAAAATCCTGCATCAGTGTAATAATCTGATTATGAATTTAGAGAAACACAAGTTAAGAATCCAAGAGATAAGGTTCTCATAGGCAAAGTAATTAATTTACTGTGCACTTCTATAATATTTGTGATTTAACAGATAAATACATAAAACTAACATTTTCATAGTATTTAGGATATCAGATAATTTTTTGGCACACTCATTAGGAATTTCATCACAAATTCATTTCCAGTGAAAGACTGGAAGGTTAAACATTGGCACTGAAATGGCTATGAAAGTACCCAACATATCCATCACTTAGCAAGTATTATGTTTATTTTGTAGGCTAGACTGCATTATAAGAGATATTACATGAGATTAAAATTTCAAATGTAAACAAAGAAATGTTTGAACAATATTAAAAAGCAAGTAGTATACGTATAATGGTTTATGTGCCTATTATATATATTTATATAAGCACCTAAACATGTAATGGAACATAACATAGAATCTATGTATGTATATGTGCATATGTATAAGTATGTGTATTTTTTCAATGTTTTGCAAAAATACTAGATGATTTAGATGTTAAAATGAGACAATGTGGGGGTCTTCAGTTATTTTGAGTACATTATTTTTCTCCCGTTTCTTTTATTTAGGCAGTCTTTCTGCAGTATTTTTGTTTGTGCGTTTCAAATGCAAATTCAGATGCAAATTGTCTCAACAGCATGCAGAGATTAGCAGCACCCCCACATAGATTGTGTAGAGAGTGCACAATTTTCCCAAATTCCTTAGTAAAATCACAAGAAAAGCAAGCTTTCACTTGGCTGAATTTAAATCCCAGCAGAGAATGCTCAAGTCGTTTGCAGTAGCTGATCAAAAGATTTATCTGATTTCTGTTCTCTCTCTTGACGCCACCACCCTACAAACTCTGAACCTCTTGCTCAGTGAAGCAGAGAATAACGTGAAGTTATTCAAACTTCCATTACAAGTTACACCATCCTTGTTCTTGACTCCCTTGAATGACACTCATCATTCACCTACCCAGTTTTGAGGTCCCTCATGATACATAAAACTGCAATGGTTCTTTGATAATATGCAGTAGCAGAGGAACACACATGCACTGCTACCATCCTTTTGCTTTCATATTATTGTCTGGCATCACCTCTAAGCCACAGTTCCAGATGCATTGCTAAAGGCTCCATTATTGCACTACAGAGATTCAGATCACAGAAAATAGCCACATACAAGTCATTACTGCTTTTGACTAACAACAGAAAGTTATTACATTGGGTGCACCTCACATAGTGGTCTTGCCCATAACTTAATTTTTGTTGGTTTTGATGTATCCACATGAATCCAATCAATGGCTCTTAAGTATCTGGAGGAAAGATTATGAATTATTAAATCAAGGCAGAATGCCACAACATCAAAACTGGTTTGCATTTGTTTGGCCAGACCCCTGATTTTTTTTTTTTCTCCAGGCTGCTTGCAATGCAGACAGTAAGGGGAACAAGAGCTATTAGCCAGATGGAGTCTTATGGAATGCTAGCTCTATTTTATGTAGTTTTTAGTTACTGATTAAAAAAAATATATCCTTTAAGATATGGTTTTACCTTATTCTTCCATGTTCTCCCACAACTCAAAACCGGTTGTTGAACATTTCTGGAAGTCATGGGAGGAAGGCAATTTGGAAAATATAAATTCTTAAACACAACTTTAGAGAACATCATAGCAGGGTTAGAGGTTATACAACAATTCAAAACAAAGCAGGAGCTTGCCCACAACAGTTAAAACATCAAGAGTGACTTGCATGGTTTCCTATATAAAACTAAAAAATATAGCAACAGTTGGGGGCCAACAACTGGGTGAAAGTTTTTTTTATATATTATTGAATATTTTTCTATTTTATCTACAGTGATGATTTCTCCAATGTTTGTTCTTGCATGACTGCCACAGTAGGTGATTTGTGCTAATATGGATTTTTTGTACATACAATAAATGCATAATTACTGAAAGCCAAACATTTGTTCATTGTTGTGGAAATGCAATAATTTAAATGTAATGGTATTGGGCAGACCCTACTTTCCTCCCTTAAAGTCAATAGAGACAGTAGTAGTTAAGCATGACAGCTAGATCCAGTTCAGTGATGCGAAGCTAATAAGGATGAAAGTAACTCCTGCAGTTTGGAGAGGTTGAGAACCTCAGCTCCCAGTGCTTTCAATTACTGTTTTGGAGACTCCACAGTTCTGAATACCAGGGTCTTCATAATTTATTTAGTTAGTGACAGTGTCTAATGTGAACTACACAGGGATGTAAGCTTAGCTCTTGGGTTGAAATTTGTCTTGCAGTTACAAAACAAATTTTGTCCAAGTGAGCCAAAGCGCTGCTCTTTGCATAATAGTAATCACTTACACAACCAACAAGATCAAACTTTTTATAGGTCAAAAATGTTTTATTTTCTTCCTCCTTTTTTTTTTTTTTTTTTTAAGATGATAATCCTGTTCAAATTCTTATTTCTTTCTTTCTCTGCTTCTTCCCTTTCTTTGGTTCAGCTTTGTACCATTTGAATTCTCTGACTCCTATAATTCTCTCTCCACTTGGAAAGTTGAGAAAATGCATGGGAAACATAATTAGTAATGCCAAGTGAAGTCAGAAGAGATTACCATGATGAAACAACCCGATGGTTTGGATTCAGATATCGACTCTTTCAGCCTTTTAGGTTCTGAATAACCTTATACAAAAAAGACCTAATCTCTTAACATTTCAAGTGGGGATGAGTTCAACTCCATCCTTGATAATCTGTTCCAGTTTTGATAACTCAAATATTTACATACTGTTATGGTGGTGAATTTGTGTCAGTTCAATTTCGTGTCACTGCATCTTTTTATGCCTTTGTCAGCAATACTGAAAAAGCCCCACTGCCCATCAGATATCCTTTTCATCTATAAGTACTAAAATATAATGATCAAGTCATCTATCAGCCTTACAATGACTTGGAAAAAACGCGAGCTTCTTAAACTTCAAGGTGTATCACTGAATTTGCAATTCCTGAATCACTTTATGGTCATTCTTATAACTAGGTTTACTAATTAATCTCTCTTATGCGAGGACACAAAATCCAAGAAGTCTGCTCTAGAAGATCATTCTATGGCTTCTACTGGATATTCCTGTTATATATCTTCAAAGACCACACTAGGTTTTTTTGCCACAACACTGCACTAGAAGATTTTTTTCGGGACAACAATAAACTGCTCACTAATTTCTTGTCCAAATCAATTATCGCCTAGAATCTTCCACTTTGTGTTTCTAAATGTGTGTTCTTTGTTTCTGGATGTATCTTTTTTCTGCATTTGACTGCATTATGCAATGCTTTTCCAGTCTGTGTTGTGTGCTTCCTTCCAGCATTTTGCAGAGTGGAGGCTAGATCTTAAGACTTTTATTTCAAATACAGAACAGAAATATTTAATGGAATATCTGAGGAGTTAATCTTGTCCATCTGTACAGGTTTCTATGTATAATTAAGAGGCTATCCTAGTAGGTTCAGGAACATGAGTTTCAATCTCTTTGTTTATTAAATTAGATAAAATGTATATTTGGAATTAATATTCTGTTTTAATTATAAAAATATGCAATGGTTTCTGGGCTTTGAAAGGAGAAGCAAAAATGCTGTAGTCACTTTACTAAATGCCCCTAGGTAATCATTATTCCCACAGCGTGCACAGTAAAGTCTAAGGGTTACCCCAAAGATGTAAAACTGCTCACTAGAAGAGTCTAAAGGAGAATTCAGGTCTCCTGACTTGCGTTTGCTATGGAATATGTATAAATTACATGGTGTAAGTAATTACAGTGATGTTAAAAAGACTAAGATACAAAGTGAATATATCTATAAATGTTCTTTGAATCTATGATCAAACCACTCTTACCTACAGTTCTAGAAATTAGATGCTTTCTTAGAAAAGAAGTCCCATCACACAGTTCAACATTATCTTTGAAGTCTAACACATTAACCGGAGTTTTAGAAGAACACTTGTATTACCCTCAGACTATTTGGCTTGACACAGTTTTTCCTATTTTCCTTTGCATTTATCTGCTGTTTTAAATGCAATAGAAGTAGAGAAAGGTAGGTGGAAACATGGGGGAGGAAAGAAATCCTTTCTCTGTCCATTTTTTGTTATTACTTGAAGAAACAGCTGCAAAACTGAGCTAAACAGAGGAGTGGATCATTTAGTTGTGTAGCCATACCAATATCTTGTGGCACTGAAAACATTCTCTCTCATACCAAACACTGTCATCAGGGTTAAAATCCCCCTTCCCCACCAAAGCCACATTTGCATCATGTATATAACTATATTGAAATTGCAAAATAAACATACAGTGGTGTAGCCCTCTCCAGATTTGGGAAAGTTAGAGAAAGATATGCCCTGAGGGAGACAACAAAGCTGACTCAGTCAACAGTTCACCACAACTTCAAGGAAGACTCTTTATACAACCTAAATCTATTGCCCAGCAGGCAAGCAGGATAACTGTTCCATGCTGGAGCTGTCAATGCCACTAAACCTATTGACTGTGGTGGGTAGCTCCTCATCCCTCCAGTACTGTTAGAAACATCCCTTCCCCTCTGTGTTTTCTGACATAAAAGGGCAGTTATAAGGGGATGTAAGGTAAAGGGAGAAAGAGGGGCAGCATCCTTCTTCTGACCCTCTAGTGAGGAGGTTTCCTTTGAGTATTTTGCTGATTTAAACTCCATTGAAGCTAAAGCAAGCATTAGTCATCTGGCTATTTAACAATCTCATTGATCAGGTAAACTTTTAAGATAGTGAGGGAAGTCACTGGAACATGTCATGATAAATTAGAAAAATCTATTTCTTATTAACAGACAATATAAATTTTACATTTTAGCCGCTTGATTATCCTGCAACAGTCAAAGAAAGTACAAAAGTATCAAATGTTATGCTGGTTTTACGCTGTCAAAATATTGCTGCAGACCATTATAACTTCTGCAGAAACCATGGAAAATCCTGTCATGAAGAAAAATCCTTCTGAGATTTGTTTTTCTTCAGGCAAAAATATAATTGATTTTTAAATAGTTTAGAGAAAAAATACTAACAATACTTCTTGTTTCCAAATGATCACATCATGTTTGATAGAAATATAGTGTTGGATACAGAAATAAAACTTATTTAAGCAACTTGCAAAGAACATATTAGTCATGCTTCAATAAATTCTATGTTTGATGCTTGTTAATTTCCAAGTTCACTTAAGAGTCTTAATGAAATTCTTTGGTATTTAATTTTAATTTGGAAACTGAATTTTCAGAATTATGGAGAATTTTGTGATGCGAAAAATTTGACTTTGTAAGGCATTCACTCTGTTTATAAAGTTTCAAGCAAGTTCCACTTTTGGCAACATTTTAGTTAGTGTTTATTGACACACTTGAAATTGCAAATGCTAGCCCTATAACGTATACCTGAGAGAGGGCCACTGTAAGGCATTTTTGCCCGTGTTGAGATGTATTACTTCAGTGGAATAACTGCAGAATGCAATTTATTTTGAGCAATGACATAAGACTCTTGGCCATTAACTTGTAAGTAGAGACAAATTGTTCTCGTCATTTGAGAAGACAACTTAAATTCTTCACTGCAAAAATAAGTTTTTTTGATATATAGTGCAAAAAGATGTACATGGTTTAGCGTGCCTGCATATCTATGAAGGACGGTAATGCTTGTAGTCTTGTGACATTGTGCAAAAAAGTGTTCTGTTTATACCCATATGTCACATGGCATAGCTGAGAAGTCAAGCACTGCTGTTCTTGAAAAGGTTTTGTTGGATAGAAAAGATTACGTGCATAATTAAACAAAATCATAAAAAGCTGATCTTTAACTGGAATTTTTTCAGTATTGCTATTGAGAGCTCCACTTGCTGTCCAATAGGCCTGTCACTTGGTTTGAAACTTTAAGGGAAACAGGGCTGACAGGGTGTCTACTTCCATCTCTTCCTGCATACATTGCATGCCACTCACTAGAGGTTGGTGGATACACATAATTTCTGTGAGTGTTTACCTTAGCTTGAATTAGTTTGTTTTCCTCTCATGCTCTTTCTTGTGTTTCCTTCCAATAGAGGTTTGTGTGCCTTGGATTGATATTTGCAGAAAGTAGATTTTAAGATAGGCTATTGCAAGTTTTTATGTGAGTACATTTTATGCACCTGAATGGTAAACCACTTCAGAAAACAGAAGACAGGATTCCACACAATATGAGCATAAAAGTGTTTAAATGAATCAAGACAGATAGGCTAGTGAAAGTGTGTGCAATTACACTTCATGAATGTGAAGAGAGAAAATGAAATATACATTCTTCCTGCACCCAGGCAAAATGAATCCTGTCATTTCAAGTGTGTTATTTTAGGTAGGTGTAGTAGTAAGATTTGCACTAGCTTTTCAGCCTGCTGCCACTTCCCATGCTAATTTTTCTCTATGATAGACTTAAATCCTTAGTGGTTTCCTGTACACTTGTCTCCTAATTAAAGAGCCATGGTTCTGTAATCAGAGATCAGACATCATACAGTGTGATTGTAGTGGCCAGTCACAGCTAAGCAACTTAGCTCAGCTTCCTAATACCTCTTTGTTGAAGATTCCTGATGAGCCACACATATTATTTCATAAGTATTACTAGAAGTTACAGAGACAAATCTTTCCCACCCAGTTTCTAATCATCTGTTCAGTTGAATACTCTATGCAAAGAAAAATCTACCCTGCCCTTGCTGGAGAAGAAATCACAAGGACACAGAAATCACCTTTAAGTAGATGGAGGAGGGTGGGTTCTAGGAACAGATGCGAGACGGAGACTAGAAATAAGAGTGGCAATAAGCAAGAAAATGCAAGTAATCACCTTTAGGAGAAAGAACACAGACTCACTAGAATAGATTTGAACTAGAAAAAAACCATACTGTTAAGGTGAAGGGGATAATAGAGGGAGATTGGAAATTAACAGGTAGCAATAAGACACTTGTTTTTGTAAGACAATATTTTAAACAGCATATCAAAAGATCAGTGTGATCAAGCAACAGCTGGTCAAGGATGACATGATGTAAAGAAAAGACTGTAAATTGCTATCTCCTATCTGTTCAGTAAATCTGATAATATAGGTCTTCTCTTATTTATAAATAAAATACTATTTGAAGAGTAGTGAGCCTTTATTACTTCAACTTGTAATTTCATTTCCTCTCAGATATCTTTTCCTAGAAATCTTTCTCTAAAATACAATTTAATGTTTTCTGAATACAACCATTATTTTTTTTCTTACTCTTCTTCATACCTCTTCCCATCCAGAGTTCTACTGTCTGTGTCTGATATTCCTTGATGGAGCTTTATCTGATGGAGTATGTATCTACACATTCTCTAGTATCTTGCAGAATAAATCATGTGACCTAAAATATCAACTCTATTCATATTTATCAGACAAACAAGAAATTCGCTTGAGGTGAAAGGGTGGGGTTTACTATTTGTCAACACATTTGCACAGTTCATTAGTCATGTCTTCATTAATATAATTCAAATCCCTCATTTGTTTAAGCCTATCAAAATAATGATTCCTTGTTTCTTTACTTATTACTCAGAGGTCTATGATAAAAGCCATAGAGTGTTCTTTTTTACGATCTACATTAAAAAATATACTGATTGATTTGGAGCTATTTGACTTTCTGATTCTGCCCAGAAGAAAGTGATAAATTTCCTAGATTAATCCTGAAGTACTACAGAAGGAAAGTAGTTAAATGTAGTTCCTTTATCTATTGTCTGTTTTAACAAATAGGTTTTCCTGCCCTCAGAATTTCCATCTGACTCATATCTTTGATTCCCTTTCTAGTATTCTCATACCCGTTTGATAACTTTTAAAATACCCCAAAATCTATCTCAGAATTTTGAAATCAACTCCCAAGTTGTCAGCTGCAAACTTAAGTATTTCTTCTTCACATTTGCTTTTCTTATCTTCATGTGTAGGACAATCACACCACAGAGTGCATTGAGTAAACAGAAAAGGAATACATCTTTCAAGAATGCAGGGGTCACCATTCTGTAAGGCTACTGCATAATTTATTTGTAGAACAGAAGACAGTTAACATTAACATATTATCACAGTCTATTTGATAGACTGTGCTGTATTCTTGCAACACAAATATTTAGAGATAGTTGCCAGTAACTGTTTGATTTCCTAATCCATGAAGTCAGACTTCTGAGCCCCACGTATATTGGAAAGGCCTTTTTTATCACACTGTAATGTAAAAATACTGGAGCTTTTATTCATTTCTGTCATTAGAACTTGTCCGCCTAATGACCTTAATGTCCATGCTACTTTCATGAGTCTAGGAATTTCAATAAAACAGTTAAAATCCCTTACAGTTCTCCCCCAAGACAGGTGCAAGCACAGTGACCCTGGGAGTGAAGGGGAAGGGAAATGCCAGAACAGGAGGGTGCACCCCTCCTCACTTTCCTCTCTTGTCTGAACTAATCTCCTAAGAACTAAATCTGTAACACTGTAGTGTCTGGCACACTTAATTCATATAGTCCCTGATCTTTACCAGAGGTCTAGAGCAGTATGGGTTTATTGTAAGGAACAACCTTTAGTAGCCTAAAAAAGGCATGACATCCAATTAATTTTATTGCTAATTTTTGCTGGGTGGAGTTACAATACCTAAAGATTTCTCTCAAATATTTGGAGTCAAATCTCCCTTCTTACAAAGGTAAAAGATTAGGTGGGTTGTTGTGTTTTTTTTTTTTCCCCCACATGACATAAGAAGCAAAGATTTAGAGCAAAGAAAATACAAGAATGGAAGATTAAAACACTGTGGTGGCTACACTGTTAGAAGACTCTGACCTCCTTGGCTAAGAAGGTTAAGGTAATCTGAATAAGCTTCAGATCCAATGTCCATCACTGCCTATTACTATAGTGACTTTAAAAGTTTAGGCTGCATGTTTGGTTTTCTTTTTTTTCCCCTCAAGTGCATGTTCCAGCTAGAATTACAGTTTTGCTGATACGGCTTTATACAACAGATTAGACAGAAGAGCAGTACTGGATAACTGTAGCTCGGGAGACCAAACTTATTTGTGGAATTTCTAGCAACACAGATCAAGGTGAGAACAAACTCTGTTTTTTGGGTTCAGAGGAGTATGTGCTTTGGAGCTGCAAAGGAAGTTACCTTGATCTCCGCATTCTGGAGGTCAGAAGAGTTCATCTCTTTTCTATACTCTCATGAGTTTATTTCCATAAAAGCAAGACAGGATCACCTGTGTCAAATGGTTAAACAAAAATGCACAAGAACAGGTGTTCTTTTTTAATGCTGAACAAAATATAATAAGCAAAATAGGCTTACCCTGGAATTTGTTCTCTTTGTTTTCTGAAGCCTCTGTATCAATGAAGAGGGATTTTTTTCCCCTCAAAACTTACCAAGTCTGCCTTTCTCTGGCTTCCTTTTGCAGTTGTTAAGAATAAAGACAGGAAGAGAGAAAAAGAGACTAACAGTCTGTGGTGTATTCTTTTATCAGACTAATGATAATAAGCCAAAACCCCCCCACCTAGGCACCTGCTTAGAAAAAACTGCTGCTACTACAATGAAGTATACAGTATTATTTATTTACATTGTGGTGTATTTAGAAGTTGGAACAGAGATCAGGGTGAGGCTGCAGACTGTGAGCTTAAGGTACAACTGCTTTAAGAAGCTTACAAGATAAGTTTGAAAAAAGGAAACAAAATGACTGATGTAGCAGTTAGCAAATGCTATGCTTATAAGTTGAGCTACCATGCACAGAGAACCCTACTTGGGCTAGGGAGACAGATCTCAGTAAAGCACAGTGGCGCATGTGACCTACTGACACACACTTTTGTGTTCACTGGGAGGGTGCTACTTTTATTTTTTCTACTCCCCTAACAGCTACCATTTCATTCTGAGCAATAAATGAAGAAGATATACTGTTCCTGGACCTCATGGAGCTTTCCCTTCATTGGGTGGTAAGAGTGTCATGGGGATGGGATCAATTCTTCCCATTCAACGGAGATAAAATCTGGCTGGGGATCACATCAGTTTGCTGCATAAGAAATGCAAAAGACTGCTGAAGACAAAATTTGGGAGCCATGGTAGACTGCACCTATGCAGAAAAAATGGACCAACTGTTTGCATGAGTGATTTCAACTGTCTTCCAGTATCAGAGATGTCTGCTCAAAACAGTATACAACATAGTTGTGCCAAAATTGGTAAATCCAGACTTTCTGGTCAGTTGAAAAATGTAGATTTGGCTGCTTTGACATGCTATTATGATGGAAGGTCATACTGTGGTTCTTAACACAGCTTATGACTCTCTATCTTAAGCAGCAAGGAGGGTAGCGGCTGGGGACTTGTAATTTGAATGGACAAGTCAGGGGCAAGAGGAATATCTCTTTCATATTCATCAGGCTTTGACTGTATCATGGCCTGTGATGAACTGCAAAACCTGAGCCTGTGTTTATAGACAATTAATAGTACTTTTATTTAATTGCCTGCCTGCTCAAATAAATATTAGTTTAATTTTTGTGCATGCTGATTTTAGTTCGAGAACAGGGAGCGGTAGTAACCAAGTTAACTTAGCCTTGGGATCATATATGCACATGCTTGTTTAGCTGGCAGCTTTTCTTTATACACACACATCCTCCCTTTCCAAACTTTTCCTGCCCTAAGAATCTTAAACAACTTTAGTTTGTGAATGTTGATACTACATAGTGATGAAATAGTTACCAGGATGAGTAAAAGGCTGGAATAATTGTCTTTTCAGACAATTAGCCTTCTTCAGGGGCGTGAATTCACTTCTCCAGCTCCAGTGTAAGATAGCCTGCTATCATACAGATTCACAGTTTTGAAGTGCTCAGAGCACTTGATCTTGCAGGCTGCTGTGTGTTAACAACTCCCAATGAAGCAATAGGAACTGAAATACATTAGAGAGCTTAGAATTTAGGATAGGTTTAAGGTCTGGATATTGAAATATGCAAACTGAGTACAGGTAAACTTTTAATACTCTACAGCTGGCTCCAGCCTGTATCAGTGGGGATGTATCTTCTCGTGAACCAGCTACATTCCTATTATGCATCACATATGAAAACATCAGTGGGGAGGACAGATTCATTCTTTGCCTGTTTTACAGAAATATAATTCTCCTGCCAATAGCCTATAAAAATGTCTGTCACACATTCTGATTTACTGCAGTTTGAAAATTTGCAGCTTTATTAGACGAATGGAATACAACTCCTAACATTTTCTGGTTTCCTAGGTTAGATTTTTGGGAAATGTGGAAACATTGAGTGTTTCAAAAGCAATAAAATCTCCAGAAACTATATATCCTTCTGTTTTTTTTATGAATCAAGCAGAGAACACACAGATAAAATATTATTTTTCTTAAGTTCTTTTACTAATGTTTTTCTTTTCCTAATGTTTTGTTTTTCCCATCTTGCAAAAGTTGCCCATAATGTTAAGGAAGGAGAATTTATTATTGATACTTATTTCTGAAGTTCTCCAAGAAGACAGCGACAGTTTATCTACAAGAAAAGAACCCATATCCTGGACACAAGGTCAATTTTGTATTCTGTATTGGCAGGAGCTGACAAATTCTGTGGAATCCTTGGCTGAAGAAAAGGAAAAGTAGTCTTCAAACTTAGTACATGCCAGGCTTTCTTGAATGGAAGGATTCCCATGAGAATGGAGAAATAGTCAAGACGACTGCCTTACGCTGAATATTTCAAAAATGTTCCTCTTTCAAGTGAACCTTTCCCAGTGTTCTGCATGCTCTGAAATGGGTTCAGCTAATGTAAAAGGAAAATGCTGTTGGATGGATATGCTACTTTGTGCCTGTAAGTAGTTATTTTAACAGAATTTCACCAGGTCTCCATTAACCACCTTTCAAAATTCATAGAGCAGGCCTCTGCAAAAAGTTGCTTGTTCACATTTCAGCTGTAAAAATAAATACATTCAATACAGAACATAGGCTGAAAATAATAATAAAAAGGTAAACCACCTCTAGCCCAGTTATTTAGTTCATACTGTGTGTTTGCATTCCAGCAGAAGTTTAGGCAAAAAGCACCTCTCCTCAGGAACTAAGTGCCTTTTTAGTGTTAATTGGTTCTGAGTATTTCTACTTGCCTTCATTTCTTTGTGCGTATTCCTTCATGTTCTTTACCATCCTATAAAAGAGCTTGCACATTCCACCTAGAAACTTATCTTTTTTTGCTATGTAAACACCCCTTCCAAAACGTCAGTTAGACAGACTATATTCTAATATGTAAGTTCATTTATACATATCTATATATGTACATATACATTCTAGCTTAATGGCCATTTCTCAACACTGCAATACACACATGTCCTCAGGCAGTCCTGACTGGCTGGCAGGACTAGCTGACCCTAGCAGTGTGCCCAGAAGTACATGAAAAAAAGGAAACCCGCAGTCACTACTCCCTGGAAGGTGAACACCTTAAATTTGATATGTTTATATATACAAAAATATACATTTATATACAATATATTCAAGAAATGGATGTCAGTCAGTCATGGAGCAGGATGAAAACTTGTGGGTTATGTTGTTTAACAAAATGGCTGCTCCCTGCCATAAAATGGCAGTGCCCTGTCATAAAAATGGTGGCCAAACCAAAATGGTAACCCCCTGTGTAGACAGGGAAGGGCCTTCTGGGTAGGGTGTTCTTCGGGGTAAAGCAGCAGGGGTGGCTGGTCTTGTCAGGCAATCACAGGAGACAACATAACTCGGGGAGAGGGAGTGACTTCTGGGGCAAATGGCGCTTGAGGCTGCTTGGAGTGGGAGTGGGACTTCTGCCAGAAGCTGGGATGGGACACCATCACTTCTTGCCTTGTGTATCAGTGGTACCTGCACTACTGCTGTCATACAGAGAAAAATATCAAAATATTCAGAACGGCAAAAATATTTTGAAGGATTTTCCCCTTTCTAAAAACCCATACATTTTAATTGAGGCTTGCAAGGTCTCCTTTGTCAGGATGCAGATTACACTCTTCTCTCCACCACAACCAAGTTTACTTTCTCTATTTTTGATAGCTCCATAGGCTAGTTGCATATAGTTCAGTATTGAATATTGTTTTATAATGTACAAGGTTAAATCAGAATAAGTATCTTAAAGTAGTAATTTATTAAGTTTGCTTCAGATAAGAAATACATGGATCACATGATGCGACGATTTTTGAAGTCTTCAATAATAGACATTTTTGACATTTATTTTTAAAGTACTATTTTCCTATTCTTTTACACTATTTAAGCGCAAACACAGTCTGGGTGGAGAATGAATTGAGAGCAGCTCTGAGGAGAAGGACTTGGGGGTGTTGGTTGATGAGAAGCTCAACATGATGTTAGCCCAGAAATCCAACCATGTCCTGGTCTGCATCAAAAGAAGTGTGACCAGCAGGTCGAAGGAGGTGATTCTCCCCCTCTACTCTGCTCTTGTCAGACCCCACATGGAGTACTGTTTTCAGATGTGGGGCCCCCAACACAAAAAAGACCTGGACCTGTTGGAGTGAGTCCAGAGGAGAGCCACGAAGTTAATCAGAGGGCTGGAGCACCTCCCCTATGAGGACACGCTGAAAGAGTTGGGATTGGTCAGCCTGGAGAAAATAAGGCTCTTGGGAGACCTTATAGCAGCCTTCCAGTACCTAAAGGGAGCCTACAGGAGGGATGGGGAAACACTCTTTATGAGGGAGTGTAGTGACAGGACAAGGGGTAATGGTTGTAAGCTAAAAGTGGGTAGATTTAGATTAGATATTAGGAACAAATTTTTTACTGGGAGGGGGGTTAGACACTGGAACAGATTGCCCAGGGAAGCTGTGGATGTCCCATCCCTGGAGGTGTTCAAGGCCAGGCTGGATGAGGCTTTGAGCTGCCTGATCTAGTGGGGGGTGTACATGTCCACGCCAGGGGGGTTGGAACTTGATGATCTTTAAGGTCCTTTCCAACCCAAACCATTCTATGATTCTACGATTCTTTGATTTACAACCAGTAATGCATGAAAGTAATAAAATTGTCAACAAATGTGCTTGCATATTTTGATCTCCCAAGGCTGTCACACATTCACTTTAATATTCAGTAAAGGGGTAAATTGTGTATAATTTTATGTTTAGATTGCATGCTATATTATGCTAACCATCTCTCCCTCTAGAAACAAATGTCCTAGAATTCTAAGACACAAATCCCATTTCTGAATTCCGCATGCCATGCCATTAAAATTTACTGATATTAAGCCAGCTGCAGAGTAAGGATTTATAAATCATCTAAATAAACTCAGCCTTAGGTGAAAAAAGTGGTTTTAAGATAGTCCTCTCTACAAATCCTGTAATAATACCCCTCTTTATAACTCTCCTCCATCCATCTTACCAAAATTTGAAGTATATCTAGTAAACTCCGTCCAACTGTTCCTGTTATGCAGCTTATTTCCTCATTACAATAAAGATATTAATGTCAATAGATGTTAACTAGTTAGTACAAAGATCAGCACCTGGGCCCCTTGCATTACAGTGGAATGTTTATCAAATTTTTAGGATCTCTCTTTTTATATGTAAAACGGACTTAAGAGTTTTCAGATGTTGATTTCTAGTGTACTTGTTTGAAGAATCACAGTACCAGAAAAGATGAATTTAGTTTTTAAATGTTTTTTTCTTTAGAAAAATAAGAACATCTGAGATTTAAACCCCAGATTTATAATAACTTATTCCCATACTGGTGTTTCACAACACCTATGTTGACAGGTCAGAAGTGGTGTTCCCCAGGGCTCAGTATTGGGGCCAATTCAGTGTAATATCTTTGTCAATGATCTAGATGAGGTGATCAAGTGCACTCTCAGGAAATTTGCAGATGACACCAAGCTGGGCAGGAGTTTTGATCTGGTGGAGGGTAGAAAGGCTCTACAGAAGGATCTGGACAGGCTGGATTGGTGGCCCGAGGCCAATTGTATGAGGTTAACAAGGCTGAATGCTGGGCCCTGCAACACAACAACCCCATGCAACACTGCAGGCTCGGGGGAGAGAGGCTGGAAAGCTGCCTGGTGGAAAAGGACCTGGGGCTGTTAGTCAACAGCTGATTGAATATGAGCCAGCAGTGTGCCCAGGTGGCCAAAAGGCCAAAAGCATCCTGGCTTGTATCAGAAACAGTGTAGAAGGATTAGCGAAGTGATCATTCCCCTGTACTCGGCACTGGTGAGGCTGCACCTCGAATACTGTGTTGGGCACCTCACCACAAGAAGGACATTGAGGTGCTGGAGCAGGTCCAGAGAAGGACAACGAAGCTGGTGAAGGGTCTAGAGAACAAGTCTTATGAGGAGTGGCTGAAGGAACTGGGATTGTTTAGTCTGGAGAAAGGAGGGTGAGGTTATTGCTGCAGGGGAGGTTTAGATTGGATATTAGGAAAAATTTCTTCACTGAAACGGTTGTCAGGCATTGAAACAGGCTGCCCAGGGAAGTGAGTGTGTCGCTATTAAGAGATGTGTAGATGTGGTGCTTAGGGACATGGTTTAGTGGTGGACTTGGAAGTCCTTTGTCAATGGTTGGACTTGTTGATCTTAAACATCTTTTACAACCTACAGGATTCTATGATTCTATGATTCAAATCATGTCTGAAATAGTTCACAAAATTATGTCAGCCATGCACTAATATGGCTCAAATTATTAATTAGTCATTGTTTGTTACTTGTTTGATATCTGTTATAACACACATTGCTTGCTGTTTGTTACTGAGTTATATAATTTTATAATCTGCTGTATGTTATTCTACCTCTTGCAGTCTGTTGGTTTGGACTAATTTTACCAAGTATTAAAACCAGCAGCTACCAAAATTAGTATGGAGTGCTTGCTTTATCTTCTCAATTAAACTACCAATCTGCAAGATCAAATGACAAGGAGGAAGAGATATGCAATGTAATTACTTCAATATTTCTTCTTTCTCAGGTAGTATTTTGCTACTGGGATATTTCTGATAGCAGAACAACTACAAACCTTGTTCGTGACAGTAGTATACCAACAACCATAATGAACTCTCAAGAGCATGTTAAAAGCCTGTTTTATGGAAAAGACAAAATAAAATATCGAGCAGTACAGGACGACACCCAGGTCTATTCAACATGTCAGACCTAAATCACAGAGATTAAGGCATTTTGTCCCATTAAAATATTGAGAAGAGAACTGCTTCAGGAACGCATCCTTTGCAGGTTCTCATTATGTGTGTGTGGGAGAAGGTCTTGGGGCAGTACCAGCTTGCTTATGCCTGGATGGAGAGATGCAACCTTTCTGGGCCTCCAGAAATGTTCCGCTCTCTCTTGTTATGAATAACACAGCTGATAGTCATATAGCTTCATGCACCACTTGCAGTCCATAGGAGTCAAATCTTCTGGCTTCGAAGAAGTCTCTGACTACAGTGGTACTGATGAAAAAACTCTTTTGATTCTTAGGGACAAAAAAAAAAAAAAAACACCAAAAAACCAACCACTGAAAACTTAGAGATGAGGGAGAGAAAGGAAAGAGAAGCAGACTTCCGAGTGCAGAACTTCCTGGAGTGACACATCTGGGATTATATTGCTTTTTGTTCTATAACATTAAGACAAACAACACTGTATATACCAATCTAGTGTAATAAGTAATTTACTCGTTACTTCAATTCTAATAAAGATATCTCAAGAGAAAAAAAAGTGTGCCACTGAATTATCTCTGATCACTCCAGGGTTTTTTTCACTTCTCTAGCTCACATGAAGATAACAGAACTAAAAACGACCCACCTTTATCATAATATAAATAACTTTTAATCTTTTTTTCATATCCAGAACATAAGGAAAGGCATTAAACAGAAAATTACTTGGAAAACAGAATACTAGATTGTTTACAAAAAAAAAAAAAAATAAACTCTTTGAAATCCAGTCAGCAACTCTTTGTCTATTCCCCACATCTGAAAATGAATGTAGTTTTTAATTTCAAAGATTCTCATGTGAGAATGTGCAGCTGGGAATTGAATTCCACAAGAAATTTTTGTTTTATAATAAGGTAGTAAATAAACAAGAAGTATAAATTTCCAGCAAGCATATATATTACATTTTAAACAGGAATTGAATAGCACCTACTGAGAATAACCAAATTCCTTGAACAGTTAGACATGAAAAGCAGTGCCTTTTGGGCCAGTTTTAGTACACCTTGGGTAGTGGAACAAAACATTAAACTGAAGACCCAATTGATTCTAACCTACTGTGAAATACAATAATGGACCTGAAATGCACAATGCTTAGAGCAGTTTATTGTCATTATAATTTAGAATTCATACAGAAAAACAATGGAGACTCACTAGACTTTTTTGATAAGAATTTGACATTACAATTAGAAAGCCCTAGTTAAATCTGGAAATTTACATTAATTTTGCAGTAAAGTGTAAAGACTTCATTCATTTGTCAGATCTTCCTTTGTCTTTCTCTTGGTACCAACTTAGTTGTGATTTTTGTTAAATAAAAACAAATCTGTTCTGGGCAATCACACAACCGTTTGTTGACAGCTGGAGCAGAATCTGAAGTTTTACACAGCCCTTTATTGAAGAATAGCTCAGCCATGTTTGTCTTGTCAGTGGTTATTGGTTCAAAAATATTGTTTTAATCATGCAAATATAGTTAGCAAGCTTTTCCAGGACAGGATGCCTTTTGGGTCATACTGTTTTTTGCCTTTGGCTAAAATTCTGGAGGAAAATCTTGAAGTACTGTAATTACCATCTTCAATATAATTGTGATGGGTTTGCCCTTGGCTGGGGGCCAAACCACACACCCACTCATGCAATTCCCCTCCTCCACCCAAGGATAGGGGAGAGAATTAAAGGGGTAAAGGGAAAAAAGGACTCGTGGGTTAAGAATAATTTAATAACTAAACTACAATAATATTGAAAATACTACTATATACAAATATACAAATGAGTGATACACAGTGATACTGCCCCCTCCCTCCACCCAATGACCAAGGCTCAGCCTGTTCCCGGCTAACGATCCCGGAGCAGGGAGAGTCCCGAAACCGCACTCACGGAATGGAGATGACAGTCCGAGCATCCCAGACCGAGAGCTGACTGGGGCGGGGGGAGGGGGAAGGCCTTGGGAGAGCAACCACCTGGAGCGAGATGACCTGGAGCAAAGACATCCAGAACCAAAAATTACCAATCTTCCAGAGGGTCCTCACCTACGTACTGGGCATGACGTGTATGTTATGGAACAGATTATTGGCCACTTTGGGTCTCAGTCCCGAACCTAAGATCAAATCCCGGGCTAGTAACTGACGTTGTGCTCCCTCACAGCTTCTGCTGTTTGCAGACAACCAGAGAAGCTGAAAGACTTTGGCAGCCACATAAACCTCACTTTTTATCAGCTTTCTTCTGAGCACAAATCCAAAACACAGCCTCTTGATAGCTATTATGAAGAAAGTGAACTCTGTCTCAGCTTAACCCAGGACAATAATGCAAAAAGAAATAACAGTCAGCTAACATTTTTCACCTCTTCTCTGCAGGCTGACCGATAACATTTATGAGATTTTACTGTGTTACTGCAAGTACATCCCAGGACTTGGTCTAAGAAAGTGAGTACCTCTGTACGTATGACATAAAAGACAGCATAAATCCCATTGTGAAATACTGAGAACAAAGTATTTGCACAGTTGTCATCTGTGCTTTGTAGCAACCATAACAATTTGCATACACATATTTTTACACAGGAGGGAAGCATATAGATTATAATGCTGAACCACTGATAAAATTAACCAGCCATTCATTCCTTACATTAGAAATAGTCTAAAAGTTTGTGAGACTAGACTTGCTGAAAGAGAACCTTTTCTAGGATTGGATAATTGGTGTCTTAGGAATGAGTCATAGAGATATTGCCATTGTACAAGTATTAAGATGGGTGACCTCAGGTACATAATAATTAAAAATAATTTTGTCTTGCACCATGCAATCTTGCAGAAATGCTTTGGGATTTGGTATTTCTTACTGAGGAAAATGAAAGGTGTTTTTAGAAACAACTATTATATTTATACAAGATCTTTTTCATGTTCACAACAAATTATGCATTAATATTTTTCATTTAGACATGTTTAACTTTTCTTCTATTCAAAGTCTTATCTTTCAAGTGAAGCCTTTAACATTTTTGTATTTTTAAAATGGTCTTTTGACACCATTTGTTTCCAAATACGGAAATGCAATTTTCAAGGAAGACTTGTGTATGAGCAAGCAGTGAAATTTATTAGAAAAGAGATGAACATGTTGCCGACTGAGCTGATAAGAACTCTTAACTATCAGAAGAATTAGAGATATATTGTGAAAATTAATATAAAAATCTGTTCCTCATATTTGTATAAAAAACACACTGTCTCCAAACACTGCAGCAAGAAATTAATGTCAGGTTTTCTCACTGTAACATCTGAATCATACAGATTTCCTTAGCTTAACTTAGTGAAAAAGTACCTCCATTCATCCATGTCAAATGAACACCTGTCAGCATTGCTGCTGCTTTGGTTAGAGAATGATGTTGTCACTCCATTAAACTATCTTATATTTATTAATGAGCAAATTTCCAGAAAGGTAGGCTGTGTATGTATGTTTATAGTCAACATTTCAGCTAGGTCATACCTACAGAGCTTGAAGAACACAGTTTTCATTCAAATGACAAGTGCATTTAGGTAGTCTATCTGAGCTTTAGTACACACACATAAATTGGGAAAATGCCTGAAATGTAACAGTGTTGTCCTGTATTCTTTATCCGGGGGGAGGCATGTCTTGCAAGTTGAAGTTTTACAATCTAAAGCAATGACCTTTCACTTTGTAAAAAGCATTAGGAAAATGAATCTTGCAAGAAACACTTTGAAGAGAAAATACTTGATTCTGTTAATTGCAAGCATTTGTAGGATCAAGTCGATAGTCAAGTATTAGAAATGTAATTTGGAAATTTGCATTTTGTAATTATGTATGAAGAAATTACCAGCAACTGGGGATTCTGATTTCACTAGCACTGTTGTTTTATATATAGGCTCAAAATTGAAAATATAAATAGAAGACAAGTGAAGAGGAGCAGTATTTGAACTAAATAGCAAGGTTTCACAATTCTTCATTTTATGTGCAGCTTGTACTCTGTCACATTAATATTGGAAATTTATACAGACTATTTCAGTATACATGTCATAGAGACACTGCTGTCTTGCACACCAGAAACTAAATGCAATCACCTTCAGCGCAGTGGATCAAGCAAAGTAATCAAGGATTCTTGGAACTTACAGAAAAGATTCAGTTTTGGTGAGTTGTGTGGACCACCTCTAAAAAGGCAAAAGGATAAATTGCCCCTGAAACTATAAATCAAGTCTAAGCCTTCCACATTCCTCCAACTCTAGAACAGAAGCTTAGTTTACTTCTGAAACTAGAGAATTCAAAACCTATCAGTCCTTTAGGACTTCAGGACTGTTGTCAGAATTTAGTCTGGTAGTATTCAGTCATGACATACTCCCCACTGGGAGGAACATACATAAATCAGTAGTATTCAGAAAAAAAGAATAATTTCCAGGCTAAACATTGGAAACTGGCATATACTGGAAACTGGAAAATTTTCACTGTACTATGTGAGTCCTAGTCAGCAAATTTTCAAGCGAAATGAACTTGGGATCAGGAAAAAGGTCTCTATGGAATCCTGTGAACTGAGGGGCATTCATTCTCTGTGATCAGCTCCACCAGTTCTCCATAGTCAAGGTCCTCCTTCTGAACTTCATTCAGTCTTTTTCCACAGGCCCAATTTCATTTCAAAGTAAACCAAAGCTTGGGAGAAACTGACACACAGTTCGGATTCAGCAAGAATCTGCAATTGAGCCCTGGAGTTAAGAAACAGTCCTATGAAGTAGCCTCTGAAAAATAGTACCCTCTTGATGTTATTATATCTCTGTTTTAACTGATTTTTAAAAGTCTGAACACATATTACCATACTGATGGGTATTTCTGCCAGAACTTCCAAATTCACTTCTAGCTCAGCCCACTAAAAGAGTAGGTTCTACTGCAATGTTCAGAACTGGATCCAATGTATTGGAGAAGACAGAAAGTGGTCAGATGTGGACTTTGCCTATTTCTGATTCAAGCAAATCACTGCCAGTATTGCACAACTGTTGCCTCATAGCTTATGAAAGCAAGCTATGGTCAATTTAGCTTGCTTTATGCAGTAAAATTGCAAACAGGGTCCAGTATTCTAAAACAAGAACCTTGGTAACAAGTGGGTCAATATACAAACCAAGAGGCAAAGCTTGACTTTTCTGGTATCAGTGGAACAGAAAGGGCTGGAAATACTTTGTTTTGACATGTGAACTTAGCAAATTAGCAATAACCCATGAAGGATAAAAGTATACAGCAAGTAGATGGTTCTACAGTGACATCTCCTATCGTATTTTCACACTAATAATGGTCAATAAATAAAAATATAACGAAAGTAGACTTCCACAAGAAAGAATTTGCAGCAGTATTGCAATTTTTATTTCCATTGACGAATACTCAGAGCTGGTCAAATCTTCACCAAGATAAATTTCAAGTATTTCACTTGCATGTAAGGGCTTAAACAGAATATATACCTCATTATTAAGAATTCACTGAAACTAAAGTTTACCCAAAAGGAAGGGATCCCAGCGGATATTCTAATACTACTTTTATTCTTTGCTAAAGTAATGCAGCTTCCTGTGTTTCTGAGATTGTATATTTGTTTGTTTGTTTGTTTGTTTCACATTCCAGTTGAGTGAGAAAGCTTCATTTATCCCAGGAAGATGAAGATCTGAACTAATATGCATTTCATTGCTAGCATAGTATTTGCTCTCCTTCAATGATCTGCATCAGCCCTTCTGTTCTTTCCTTCTTACTTAGTACTGCAGTAATGGCTGTTATTAAAATGAACATGTGATTTGCTGAGATCATTCACCTGAGACAACAAAGCAGATTTAATAACTGCAGTAGAAGCATTTGTTCCAGTGGGTTTTTTTTGTTTTGTTTTGGGTTTTTTGTTTTGTTTTTTGTTTTTTATCATAGAAATATTCTGTGTGGTCTTCTCTTTGAAGATTCATTGTCTAGCTGTGTCTTCTACTGCTGTGGTGGATGTGTCTTCTCCTGTGGCTGAGTTATCAGATAGGAGATCTTAAAAGATTATACATTCCTATATATCATTGCCAGCACCCAGTTAAGTGCATCTCAGGTTTAACAAGGTCTGCATAAATCTCCCTGTGTTTAGATTCCCTATTTCTGAAAGTTCCAGCCCTAAAGCACCACCCAGGAAAGCTGACCTCATATCACATCTCAAACTCTGTGTTTCTCCTTCAGGATATTTATTTTTTCTGCTGCCTTCCAATTTGGTGTCTAATCAGGGACAGGCTATATCTGTTATTTTAATGTCTTTGATTAATTACATGTGGCCCGTAAGCCCTTGGCTCGGGG
>NW_010112559.1:2136-6148 GCF_000699245.1 Pterocles gutturalis | reverse complement strand
TAACATTCTGTGATTCTGTGAAATAAAAATAAATTCATTATCATGATATTTAAACATCAGTATAGAGAAAATGATTGATTTATAAGCTTTATCCTATTATTTTAAGGTGCCTATAATAATTATAAATATTGCAGTGTTCAGAAGTTTTTAACCACCATAAGATTGTTTTTATGTTTTCAATTTAAAATTATTAGCTAAAAGTTCTCTCTTTTAGTTTTACAGGCTCCCCCAGATCTTTTCATTTTTTTCGGTTCATAACTCTTTCTATAATACTATTAGTTTTATTTTATATTTTTAACAATAAGATATCTTAAGATATCATTTCTAAACACAGGTGCATTGCAGGGGGAAAAAATTAAGGTAGAAAACATAATGAGGAAATATTATTGACAAATCAAGAAAACAAAAATAACTATGGAATTGACTTATGTATTAAAGTAAATCTAAAGTGTTAATTATATTTAAAATATATAATACAAAGATGGTATGTCCAAAGTTTGCAGAATGCACCATCATTGATTTGAATATTCCCATAATGCAAATCTGGAGATGTAAGTTGTAAAGTTTCATTGTGTTTCCATTGCTTTCAAAAATCATTTTGCATTTAATTTCTGTTTCTCAAGGAGTTACTTCACCTCTGACATTTCAAGAAATGACATGAAAGCAACATGCTACACTGGCTTCTATTGTTCTTGAAGGTCAATATTTTCTGTAAACAGTGGAAGTGGGATGGAAAGTCATCATTATAGCCTTGACTGTGTCTAAAGGATTCTTTGTTTTTGTTCATCATTTGCCATTTTCCAGCCACCAGCATCACACTCTACAGGAGCAAGAGCACCTAAGAATCTGTAATCCCAGAGAGTCTCTCTGCATTAGCAATAGGTAATATAGATGCCACAAATAAGATCATCAATTTAGTCTATGTAGTGAAGGGAGTAATTCCTTGATACCTATGCATTTAATTATTTGCATGCTTATTTTCACAAAACCCATTCTTTAATCAGACATAAATATGTATTTGCTCTGGAAGTACTTTATTGTGGTTTTAAAAACTACCATACAACCTCTTGTTAAAACCCTCTTGGGCTGAGGCAAGGACAGGAAGGGTTTACTCAACGCTTACGGTTATGGGCAAGAAACTGACATGACTTGGGAAAACACAAAAAAACCCCACAATTTAATTTGTTAACTATGTACAATCAAAACCAAAGCAAGATAATGAGAAAAAGAACTACATCTTAGAAAGGCACTACTTCCCACCCCTTCTTTATTCCCAGGCCCAAAGGCTTTGTTCCTGGTTTCTCTAACTTCTCACCCCTGGCAGTGCAGGGGGCAGGGAATGGGGGTTTGCAGTCAGTCCATGTTGTCTCTGCCACTTCTTCCTTCTCTGGGGAGGGCTCCTCACAGTCCTTCCCTGCTCCGGCATAGGGTCCCTCTCACAGGAGAGTCCTTCACAAACTACTCCAATGTGAGTCCTTCCCACATGGGGTCACAGTCCTCTGACAACTGCTTGGCTCCAACATGGGTTTCTTCAACAAAATTCAGCCTCCTTTGGGCACGGCTACTTCCAAAGTGAGGCCCTCCATGGCTAATTCTCCAGGAACTACAAGTGGGCTCTGCTTTTCATGGGGTGCTTGGGGATGACATGGATCACCATGATTCTTCACCACACTGCAGAGGAATCTCTGTTCTGGGGCACATTCTTCCTCTCATTTCTCTTCACTGACCAGTGTCTGTGTAGCTGTCTCTCTCAGATCCTATTTTTCTCTCTGTTGCAGCTTCTTTCACTGGATCCTGAGAAAACTGACTCTTGGGCGAGCCATGGCAGAGGCTTGGGCTGCAGCAGAACAGGTTACAGAAGAAGCCAGGCAGGCAGCTGGACAGCCAGGACAGTTTGGCCAGGTCAGCCGTGCCCGGGGCCACGCCAGCACCTCCATGTTCCATGCCCCCTCTTCAATATGTCATTCGCAGAGGTGCGGATTGGCTCAGCCCTGGCCTGCGGAGGGTCCAGCCTGGAGCTGGGGGACTTCCAGCAGCTTCTCACAGGGGCAGCTCAGGAGTAATTCCCACCCCCGTCTACCAAAACCTTGAAGCCAGAGGAGGGGGTGAACTCTTAGCAGTCACTTACAGGAGGCACCACTGCAGCCCCTCCCTTTCTACCAGAACAGACTTGGAGCCAGGAGAACCTTTAGCACCTACTTACAGGAGTCATTACAGTAGCCCCTCCCTGCTACCAGATAAACCCACCACAGAAAACCACAACAAGGCTCTATCTGAGCACTTCTCTGAGCTCTGCTACACAGCACTGTACTCTGGTCACTCTTTCGTGAACAGTTTCTCTGGTAGGTTGTCCTCTTAATGTCTTCAGCTTTGTGAAGTCTGAAGATTTGTGAGTCTTCTGTGATCGTTCATGAGATGCAAAATCTAAGCTGCTTTCTTTCCCTTCCTGTGCGTACATAATCCTCTGTCCATTAAGTTGCCTTGATAATTACAGTGTTGTGGACTTGGCCTTGATTATGCTAAAAATTGTTTAATAACTAGACTTTACAGAAGCTGAATCTCAGTAATTAACATTATAAAATAATACAATACCAAATAATAATGATTAAATTGTGGTGAACATATTATTATATAGTTGATGTATATTAAAATCATTCAGATAAACAGGAATCTGGATAGTAAGGTGGCAGTAAAATAATTCTAAGATGTCGCAGTGTCATTCCATAAGTGAAACGGAGTTGAAGAAAAAAACCAAGAAATCTCTTATAGCTTACAGTAGCATAGCTTTTCCACCAGAACCTGAGACCTATGGTCTCTATTTATCCCTTTTAAAAGATTTATTTCCAAATTACTTTCCTATTTAATTTCTATTTCACAAGTTTGTGTTAGTAATATGGAATCCATTATTATAGAAACCAGTATATAGATCTAAGTCAGTCAATGCTGTGTTGAAACACATCATTGCTATGATAACAATAAGAGGGAAATCTGATGGACTTCAAAGTGCAGAATATTGCAGCTAAGTTGGAAAAGAAATGGAACAACATGAAACATTATCATTTATATTGAAAACAGATGAATAATCCTGACTGTAAAAGACATTAATGGAAAACAAATATGAGGACTTAAAATAGTGTGTGTATATTTTTTATAGTGTACACTGCTAGCAGTCAATACCTGTCTATTTATAGCCATCCATATAGTTTTCTAATTTCACCCAAAAATATAACTCAATCTAAAATTGTATTATGTAGTCTATTTAGATATATTAGCCTATACAGGTTTTGACACTATATATTTCAACATGTGTATTTATACTGTAAAACTACAAAATTTCTTACAAACCAATCTAGAGGAGAGCAAGGGTGTTTTTTTTTTTCTTCTCATCACCTAAAGATTACAGTTCATATTTTTTCCCTATATTTCTACCACAGATCTCAAAAAGTAATCATATTCGTTTTTACTTTATGTGTTTCTGCTGAGATTGATTCCAAGTTCTTTTTTCATTGAGCTGTTTGAAGTAAATAGGAAATTACTAAATCTCAGAATGGCACAAAGATTGTTGAAATGTCGAGTGAGGAGGAAAATAAAACTGATTTATATATGATCTTTTGTTGTAGAAAGAGTAACTGAACACAATGAATAATCTTAATTTTCTTGCTAGTAGATCTGAAGATGTTACACTGCAGATGACATGTCAATAAACAAATAGACTACTGGTCTAACCAGTGCAGCAATTCTGACATTGCCAGAAAGTAATTTCTTTAAATTGTCTGGTATGCTTATAAACTCTGTATGTTTATTAAATAAGTTGAGTTGATGTCGGCTTTCATTAAGGAATGGGAACTTAATAAGGGAACTAAAGATTGAATATGTCCTCATTCAAGATAAGTAATTAGCTAATTCTACCCATGATAGAGCAAAGAAAAATTACAGTGAATCTAAAACCTAATGAGTCAAATGTTACAAGAAACTGCTAAATTAATCTTGCAGTTGGACTACCCATCAGTAT
>NW_010112559.1:0-2105 GCF_000699245.1 Pterocles gutturalis | reverse complement strand
GAAGAGCGTACTATCTTAAAATTTATTAGGGATGGTGGTATCGATCAGAGAAATAAGAGCAGGTAAGCTAAAATTATTTCACACTACCACATCTAAGGTTAATAACCTGTGAATGATATTCCAGTCGAAGACCACCCCAGATGCACTAGAAAATAAATTATCATAGCCAAGGCAAAATACTGTAGAATACCTATGTTTGAAAACATAAATTACACTAAACATGGAGATGCAATATAAATAATTTATGTCTGGAAACTGCTAAAGTGTAATAATAAGTGTCGGAATTCCGTAGAAATTTGTATATAACTTTCAAACTAATTTCTGGGTGAATATAAAATGGGTGAATATAAAATGGTTGTTATACATAAGGTTCTCCAAAATATTCTTGTGATTGCTCAGTGTAAATAATATTTGAGACACTTGACAGTGTTGGGAATAAAATCTGTATGAATAACGAAACCTATTGCAATTTGTAGTAAAATTTAGCTAGCTAAAGTGGCAATGAAAAGCTAGTGCAGTTATGAATATAAATTAGATATGTTTTGCATCTTCAATCTATTAAATTGCAATAGTTTAATTACTTCTACAATAAATTACATAATTATTTAATGAGAACTGGGAGTAATTATGTTAATTGCTGCTTGCCATTGTATATCAAAAAGAGATAGTGTTTTCTTGACAAAACCACTTTGCAGGAGTGTTATTTTATATGGAGGTGCCAGAGAAAATCCATAATTAAAGTAGCATCAAGATTTATATTTAAAAGATTTTATTCAGCTACCATTGAAGTCAAGAAGCCTTTCTTTTGTTTTAGATGGTTGTTGGAGTAGATCCCTAATAAGTAGAACTTAGTAAAACTCTTACGAATTAATTAGACAGTTCCCTCCTCTCCTCCCCTTTGTGTTCGTTCTCTTTAAAAATGCAGATCCATCAAATCATCGACAACAGGTTTAGCATATGGGAAACCATCTTACAGTCTGGCAGCAGAAACAAGACCACATTAGGGAGGGATGGGAAGTTCTAGTTAAAGTTGCATATTGTTACATAATACCTTAACTTCCAAACAGGAAATATATTTATTAAGTCATGTGTTTGTGGGTTTTGTTTTCCACATGATTCTATGTTTCAGGGTTCTAGGGGAATAGCTGCAAATTCCAAATGCCATCAATCTCACACTGAGACTTTTTTAAGCCTGCTTTTTCTTTTTTTTTTTTTCCCCCATTGTTGTTACTCCAGGAAACTGTGAGATTCTGTTTTGAAGTTTTTTCATACAGAGACTTTTGTGGGCCTTCTACAGCCTCTCTGGTTGGTGAGGCAGTAGAATTTAGGACAATCTTTTGACAGAGAGGCCTTATATTTTAAACTGGTCAAACATTATGAGCGTGTCTCAGGTGGAGAAATACTTAATTATGGAACTGAACAGAACCTAGATGTGGAATAGAATAAGTCTATTTTGGATGTGGTATTTAGGCGAAGTTTGTGCACCCAAGCCTACCTGTCGCAACAGGTGACAAGTGCAAGATGTGAGTTGTGTGCAGAAATCTTGTGTCTGATTAAAAGAAGCAGAATGAGAAAAGTTTAGGACACAGCAAGAGGAGTCTTGACTGATTTTCTTCTGGCAAAAAAAAAGATATAGTTTTACTGCTGTGCTTGCAATTATTTTGCTACTGGAGAAGTAATATTGTAAGATCCATACTTCTTGATCTAACCCATCAGTACAAAAGATAGTGTTAACTGCAAACTTCTCTTAGACTCTAAGAGTTGTTGGTGGTTCAGGTGAAACACGGGGAAGACTTAAGTTTCTAATGAATTTTGGAAGCTCTAGAAGAATAGAGTTGCAAAGCTGAAACAGTAGGAAACACTGTTCTATGGAGAAGATTATCAGCTGATTGCCTGATGCCTGGTGTAACACTGTAAGACAAAACGACAGTCTAACATCCTGAGATAAATGTTCAGATCTAGCAAAACAGAATATAATGAGGCATGTAGTTTTGCTGACTCACAGAGATCCAGGCTTATTCTGGAAAAGTTGGGTAATGAGAAGTGAGTTAGGTGATCAAAATTGTGGCTTATATCTGACTTTCCTTATCTTTTAATATCTAGGG
>NW_010112558.1:91262-101382 GCF_000699245.1 Pterocles gutturalis | reverse complement strand
CAATCCATCTCACTATCCTATCATCCAGCTTTTGTAACCTGTCCTGAACTGAGTCTACACCAATTCAATCACAGAATCCCATAGTTCTTTCCAAGTTCCAGGTATTCTATATCCTGTCAGCACCCGTGAAAGGATAGATAGTCAGACTGCTGCTGATTTGACTCTCTGCTAAAGAGTCGTTTTCAGTTTGCCCTCCTCTGTATTCTCCACTCTCAAGATGCAAAGAAAACATTGCACAATTTCTTTGAATTTATTTAGCAAAAATTTAAATAAAACCCAAAAACTTTATGACTTGAAAATTATTTCACCACAAATGCAGTAATATTCAATGATCATAATTTTACTGAACATCATTTACTCTTCCTAGTATAAAAATTGTTCTACATCAGCCCACAAACTAATTCAGATGTGTACTAACTTTAAATGGATAAGCACTCCACATAACTTTTACCTAGACCACTTATTTGGTTCACTGTAAAGCACAAAAGAGTTTTGCTGAATAGGTAAGAGTGTGCATTAACAGCAAGCTTCCAGAATATTCATAATACTGTACATACAAACATAAAGTAATTAAAAAAAAATCTATGTAATTTTATGAAAAACAACACAGTTATTAAGGGTATTCTGGATACCACTGTCTATTTGGCCTAGCAATGAAAGCAACCATAAAAAAATATACAGATATAATAACAAAAATTCCCACATCATTCTTTTATTTGGAATAAACTTAAATTATTCCGCTAAAGGGAAATTCCCATCACAAAGTTCCCATGATAAGACATAGATAATGTAACATTTTGAATTTATTTTTATCTCTCTCAGTGGTATTTTAAATCATTTAAAGCATGATCTTCAGAGTCAATATTTCTTTAGATATGTTTTACCCCCAAATGAATCTTTTCTCACAATTGCAGGAACAGTTCATAAAACCAATAGGCAGAATAAATACTCTTGAGTTTTGGCTTTTCTTCATTCGTAATTAGAGACATACGAAGAAACGCAGCTTCTACAGTTTTGACAGTCTACCGGTTAAATAAAAATGGATTTTGTGCATGCTTATTTACTAAGACTTGTGAGCCTTAAAACTTTTGTGAGTCATTTATAGACAACAGCTACAAGAAATTATATGAAGTCATAAACCTCAAAAAGTAAAACAAATTGATTATTCTGTAGTTATAAAATAAAATAAAAACCAAATCCACAATATCATTAGGTATCATTAGACAATTGTGTTCCAAAGAAACCTTACTAGAGTCTGCATTCCATACTGATTGGAGAGGGAAGAGACGAGAAGATTTAACAAAAAACCCAACCAACCAAACAAAAAAAGCAGATACTGGAGAGAAGAGCGTGAAGCAGTAAATCACGTTCAAAGAACAAGACTCCCTACAAAGAACAATTATGCATGAGAAGTACAGTCCCAAATTATAAAAAGCTCCCAAATTATAGCAGCATGCAGTCTCCAGCACCACCAAAAGAGACAGAAAACAATAAATACATCATAGTTGCATTACAGAGAGCCTTCAGAAAAAAATCCCTCACACCACAAATGACAAAAATAACTTCTTTTTCCTAGTGTTTGTTGTTTTCTCCATGCCTTGACACATGGTACCTTTTCTAGTACCTGCAACAACTCTTGTACTTGAAACTGGAAGAAGAGTTTATTCATGGCTGTTCTTGCTGTGCCAACAAATTAACTATTTCTAAGAAATACTACAGTTTCTCTGACATACAACCGCATCCTGAAAGCTACATTTCCCCAAGATCTACTGGAAAGTAACAGAAAGGAGAGGGGCAATAGTCAGAGGTACATAATAAAACCAGTAACAATTACACCTGTTACCTAAAATTTCAGGAATGAGCTACCTGTCATGACATCATAATTTTTCATAGACAATTTGACAGGTTCCCTCTTGCCATACATGATTTCATTTTGGTTTTAGTGAGAGATAAATGATGTAAAGAAAAACAATAAACACAATGAACTGTGAAGGTGTTGATAGCAGGAAAAGCTACCTGGTCAGCAACAGCTTGTAAATAAGCAAGCACTTAAACAGGTCATCTTAAAGCTCCTCTGAATGTGGTGTCACTTAGTGATATCTATGCTGCTACAGAAAAATTGAAAACAAAACTTAACTTTTCATCAGAAGTCAAGAACACGAAATTAATATTTCTGATTACTTCCTGATTAAATACAATTAGATATCAATGACTCTAGTTTTTTTTTTTTTTTCTGAAGCAGCAACACACAGAAACAAGAACAAGAAACAAGCACAGAAAAAGTGTATTCTTCAATATTTTCCCATCAAAACATGTATCAGCGTTACTTCAGGGTTAACAGCTACACAGGCATTAATCTTGTACCCTCTTCAGCGATAAAACAATTTTATTATTTTATATAGGCTAAGTTATTTGTACAAGATCCCAGATATATACAAGCCAATATAACTGCATTCAACTGCAGGTATCCAGTCAATTCTTTCTTGAGGTTTCCAACAAACATATATGCAGCCATATACTATGGTATGCACACACATGCTTGTACGGACATCCATTTAAGGTCTGTAATATGCATGTCAGACAACACACACCGACTTGTGATTTTGAACACAAAATCTTTAGACCAACAGTTACACACAGAAAATTGGAGAAGTACTGGGTAAGCTAAGCTCTTTGGGTGTTTAGAATAGTCTATCCAGCATGTTAGAGGTTTTAAAATGTGTGTTTCTATCTGAAATCTTAGAAAAAAATCTACAGGAATGTAGCAAAACTAAGGGGAGGGAGCTATAAGCAACAAGAACACAACCACAAATACTGGTAGCTGTGCATTCAGCAATGTTTCCTTTTGAGCAGAGACTGAGCTGGATTCAAGCTCATCTCTACACTTACAGGTCAAAGTCAATACAGATAACAAGTACAACAGAATAAAACCAGCCCTGACAAACTAAGCTGCATTTGCTAGCAAACTAAATTGGAAGTAACTGGAGACCAAATCGCACACAAAAATAACAGCAAACCTGTATGAAATGTGTTAAAAAGGTTCAAAAAAAAAAAAATAAAAAACCAACCTGGAAAATATAAAGTATCAGACACGAAGGACAAGAGATTTGATTGAAGTTTACAAAAGTCACGAATAGAGTGTTAACCTGTGACACACAACATGGATAATTGGGCAAAGTACAAAAAATGAATGAGAGCAGAAAAAAAAAAAAATCAGAATCTTCATCTCTCACCTCTCCCCAAAGTGTGTGTGTGCAATGGCCTTGCAGGGATGATGCTGCAGAACAGAGTGCCGAAGCCATTACAGTGAGCCCATTATTATCTCATGCAAAGGGAGGATGGACAGAGGATTACAATAAGTTCAATGTTCTTAAAGCATTCAGAAGAAAAAGTAACTACTTAATGATGCTAATCAACTATATTCGTATTGATAGAAGAGGTTCTGTCACATTAACAGCTGAATAGCCGCAAAGATTATACACTCCCGCTCCCCCAGGAGATCCTGATTCAGTCTTACCTGTATCAGAAGCAGAGATTTAGCCATCTGACACAGCTGGGAAAACTACCCATTCTGATGATAACTAACAGGTCCAAAGCAAATTTCAGCTCCAGTTCTGTAAGAGCCCCATGAAAGAGAACACAGGCTTGCAGCAGAGCAGACCGTTCAGGCCAGATACATAAGGTTGTGGGCTCTAATTTGCTAGCTCCATGATCTTAGTGTAAAGACAAGCTAGAGAGGAAAACTGTCATTATCACCACAAACTCAATTACGGCTGCTCACGTTGGAAACGGTGTTATCACAAAAGTATCTGAAGGCAGTATGCACGGCCACAGTATAGGACGCTGCTGGTAAGAGAGGTCTACTTTGTGTGCAAGGAAAAGAACATCTACTTTGTTGAGGACTCACAAACCAGAAGAAACATTAAACTCAATAAGTAAAACACAAAATAACAAATTCTACTTTCTCATCTGATTTATAGGTGTGGAATGCGGAACATAGCTGTCACATTTTCATTGTAGTATTTCTGATGAAACACATTTTCCTTGAAGTAACGTGTTATAAGAGAAGGTTTAAGGCTAGTCTGCTGGCACAGAAAGGTCACTTCATGCTTAACACAAGATGTGTATTGCCCATTGTTCATCTGACCACATAAAGTCAGGAACTACTGCCAACTAAGGTCTTTGCAGCTTGAATCAAGCCATTAAATATGTACAGGTAACAGTAACAGTAATTTAAGTAGTCAAACAATCCAAAGGTTACTCCCATTAGATTTTGAAGTAGGTAATAGTTCCACAGCAAGAACAGTAATGACGTCTGTTTTACCATTTTTTCTGTCTGTCCTGGTTGGCTATTGTGTTTAGTGAAAGTGCAAAATCTCACACTCATCCCCCAGTTAGGAAATTTGTGGGTTCTGCATATGCAGTTGTTTTGGGTTTTTGTGTGGTGGGTTTTGGCAGCCCTCCAGTATAACCCCCTCCTCCCCCAGCCTCGAAGAGGAAGCAGCAGCACAGACAACATGGGATGAATGGACCACAACTTCCATTCCTCATCCCTCTGTGCCGCTGGAGGGGGGGAAAGGTGGAGAAATCAGGAGCAATGCCTTTGAGCCTGGGAAGAAGGGAGGCATGGGGGAAAGGTGCCTTTTTAAGATGCAGTTCTTCTTCTCATTAATCTGTTTTTGATAACAAATTAATTTTTTTTCCCCAAGTATTTTTTTTCCCCGTGACCATAATCGGTGAGGGATCCCTCCCTGTCCTTGCCTCAACCCATGATGTTTTCACTTTTTTTTCTCATGATTCTCCTCCCCAACACACCATGAAGGTAGGGGTTGGGGGACAGGTGTGCTCATACCAGGTAGCTTTGAAGCACAACAGCAGTCCACGTACCAGCAATGTCTTTCGCCTCTAAGCAGCTAGGTGTAAGTTTCCAAAATTCCCAGATGCATCCGATCTGAATACTCTTATGCTAAGTTTGGTGGAAATCAAGTCCCCTGTTGATAATCTGCTGAGAAGGGAGGTAGGACACCAAGAGGCATTCAGAGACACCATTCTCTCACAAGCCTTGCTTCCTTAAGAAACAAGTTCCTTAAAGTCATCAACTACTGTGTTCATCACTTGACACACACGATCCTGTCAAAGTAGGTCTCTCTAACAACACCTCCACCTCAAAAACCTAAACCAACTAAAACCAATTCAAAACTAACAACACAAAGTTTTACCTAACTGTGAGACTGCAGCAAACTACTGATGCCAGCAACTGCTTCATCTTCTTTGACTGAGCAGTAAAGAGGCCCTCAATTCTAAGTCAAGGAGCCACTCCCTCAACATCTGATTTCTGAAAGTTTGGAAAAGGCTCAGAGCCCCCTAAAAATACACATTCCCCATATGGCATCTCTCCATGAGGCATCCGGATTGGGTAAGAATAAAACTTTCCTTGCTGCTGCAGCACATGAAGAAGGACCTTGTATCAAATTTTGTGAAAGTAAAAGTACAGCATGACAGAAGAAACAGTAGAGCTACATAGTAGTCCTTATTAACTTCCTTTAAATTACATGGCTATCTAAGATAAAGAGTTTAGCCCTCAAAAACCATCTCCAAGGTTAATTGGAATGTGAATGGAATACAATACAGGGCACTGTAACCTTTTGCAGTTTTATTTTTCCTCTACAACACTAGAAATTACATTTTTAGCTTCTCTTGCACCTAATGAATACACCAGGACACTCCAAGAACAAAACAGACTACTGTTTTTTATAGCGTTATAGCCTGGTCAACTTTTTTTTATTCATTTGACTATAGCTGTGGAGTTTGCATTCAGCTTGACATATTTACTGACGCTCGTACACAGAATACTCTAGACGATATTCGGTGCTGAAATAAAGTAACTGTTTTCACCATTTAATCATCCCTGGTTCACTCACCATGTATAACATTCCAAAGGCACACATGGTGCACAAGCAGAAGCTTACGGAATAAAATCTTCAACTGAGTATTTCCACATATATTGGAGAAACTGATTGTATTCTCTGCCAGGGTAAATCAGTATTTACACCGGACTAATACTAGCATTTACCAAATAGACCACGGAATTTTAGACAAAAAATTAACAAAAGTAACACAAGAAAGGTAATAAACACAGTAAAAACGAAAGCTATTTCTATATCCTCTAGGCTTCTTCAACCAAGAGAGAGATTTCTGTGTGGTTGTAGATGTTCCCTGTTCTCTAGGATGCCACTGGTCAAAACTTAACCACCATTTATTATATTTCCCCTCAGATCATTTACAGGCATAAGGCAAATTTGTGCAGATACAGCTAGCTAGAAAATGACTTAAAAAAGCAGAAGCTAGTAGGCAAAGATGTACAGGGTCTGAAGATTTGGATTCACTATTCTAACTAAAGGGCCTCAAACATACTGTAGTTTTCATAATTTATATTATTCAAGTCCACTGTATTTAAAGATGACAGTATGTATGGGAAAGTCAACCTCAATGGATGTACAGATAGCTACTCAAGTCTACAGACAGCAAAAGTTTTTGGATGCTATCACACTATCATTAAGAAATTTTATGAAATGCTACTACTGCTGTACACATCCTTCACCTGGCATGCCTTTCTCCTTCCCAGCTCCCCCACCAGAGGACACCAAGGTTCTGTGCAATGACACTTCTACTGCTCTTCAACTCATTGTTCTATTTTGCAGATAAAAATATAAGATTCTTGCTGAACAAGAACATCCTTGAAAGACATTCTTGAGTAGCCATGCTTCCTTCTGTACTCTAAATGGTTGCTGGCATGTGTACCTAGTCAGTCCAAAGCACTTGGTGATATGATGCAATGGACCCTTTCCCACTGAGGAAAGTAAAAGAATGCTTTAGGACATGCCACCTCTCCCTGAGAAGACAAGTGATGTCTCTACAACTCCAGCTGACAGAGGCATCCCCTGTACAGCATCCAAATCTCACATGGATCACAGCCACATAACAAACATCACAACGTTCAACATTTCTGATACGGTGGAGAACACGATCCCATATCACCTCTGCTCACAGCTCTGAACGCCTGAGTATGCCAGCTTCCAGCCCTCAAAGTCCAGGCATGCTTACAGGCTCCGCACGCAAGTCTACTGGCAGCTGAAGACTCCTTTGGAATGAGCTATCTGTGCGATGTCTTAACAAGAATTACTCCTATATGGGATGGTTAAGCCCTAAAAGCAATGCTCTTGAAGTCCAAACTGAATCCCAATGCCGACTCTAAGGTCACATACTGGATTATCTAGCATTCTGTGTAGAAAATGCATCCTAATTTGACATTCCTTGTAACCAACAAGGTGTCAGACAGGACTCCTCATGAGAAGCTCATGTTGCAGTTGATGGCAGTTTGTCTCAAATTTGACAGAAACTTCCCTGGATAGCTTTCCCACCCCTCCCACCCCTGTAAAACTCCAAAATTCAAGTAAGTGTATGTTCTCAGACACTTTCACATGCCTAAAAGCTACGAAGATTTTTCCTTTCAAATGTTGTCTAAGATCTACTAAACAGGAGAAGCATGACTTTTTAAAAAAATGTTCACTTAAAATCTTCAGTGTACTTTGGAAGTTTTCTCTGTATAAAATTCACTTACGTTCTGTAAAAGACAGTCAAATAGGGCTTTAACCAGCAGAGCTCCCATTGCCCTTATAACACTTACTGTACACATGGAGAAAAGAATGATAGATCTGCTATCAGTCACATCCTGGGGGACTTGAGAGAGGAAATAAGTTCTTGAACCCTCTGGTGCTACATGTAAGTGGAAAGGTTGGTACAAATGCTCACTCAGAAACATTTCAATAGATGCATCTTTCAACAGAAATGCCAAATGGGACAAACACTTCATCTCCTTTCATGCTTGCCACTATTTCATATTCTACTTGATGAATAAAATGAAACACATTTTGGTAAGTGTCCTACATCACTCTAAAGAACTGTCAGTTCATAAACCCCCAAAATATTAAATCTCCAAGAGAAATTTAAATTATTTTGAATTGAGACAACTACAGTGAGAAATCAGAGTTCATATCCAGATAGAGGAGGAACAACATTTCACCTAAAAGAAAGGAAAGCAAACCCAGAAACTAAATGTCTAACACCATAAGAGGGGATTTCTTCCCAGTCAGGACCTTGGTTATTTGCAGTATCTGAAACAGATGAGTTAATGAACACTAACAATGTCACTAGAAAGTGGAAAGATTTGGTTTTAAATTTTTTATAACTAAAAGAAAGCAGAACCAGATAAAAAGGTACATCTCGCTACTTGTTCTTTTCAGATAGGTTTCTCAATTACCATTTGCTTCCAGTATCTGCTTCACTACTGAGCAAAAGGCTAGAGGAAAAACTTTGTACTTTTTCCTTAAAATCTTTCATAAACATTGACCATTGATTAGCCTGCTCCAATGCCTCCTTATTTCCAAAAGATACAACGGTACCAATTTTCAGTTTGGCACTTACTTTGAAATTACAGTTCTGCCTCATTTTCTAATTTGTCAGTCTTCACTCTACACATCCATCTTTTTATGACTTACTTCCAAGCTATCTCTTTCTCTTACATAGCATGTGTTACATACCGAGAGCATTTAATTTTCTATGGGTGCCTCAGTACACCATGCTCACTCTTCTACTATGTTCTTATTCCTTATATGTATAAAGATATCTTAGACTTTTTTAAGTAGCAAAACAACTAGTACTATCTTTCTTTAATTTTCACATGCTTTTTTTAAAAAAGTTGACTGATTCATACACCTTTTTGATCACCTATACTGGTCACAATATCAAAAAGGAAATATACAGTCTAATCAGATTTGATTACTGTCTGAGTTAGGCACTGCACAGTTCGTCTATGATTAGTTTTTCTGCTGGATATTTCCTCATGCATTGCCATGTTCTACTTTATAATTTTTTAAGCCCTTTTAACCTATCTCCCACGTACAGCTACAGTTCTCCTCAGCAGAAATTCCAGCACCTCCTGCTGTGTTGGATGTAATTTCTTCAAGTTCTGTAGCTTTGGTAATAGAACCTTCAGCGCAGTTCACTTAGACTGCCAACCTATGCTATCACGGACCAGCACAACGCTGAGACAGAGGCTCAACAAATGATACCGTTGTGGAATTCATTACAAAGTCAGATGAGCTCTTTGTCATTTAAGTAGACAGGAGAGACTGACATTAAAATACGGTTCATTAAAAGTGAATTTGAGCCTCTGCATTCACTGTACCAAAACATCTGGAGACAGTTCAATTTCTAGTGGAGTGTCTTAGAAAATATTTGAGCTTCTAACTAAGCACAGGGGATTTGGCAAGTAAAAGGCTGACATTTTTGTATCACTATATACTTGAGGAGTATTTATTTTTATGAATGCCACAGTACGTCCCATCAACTGAGAAACCATAGACCAATTATCATGGACCACTCATATTAAAAGATATTATTTGAGAAAATATTGCAAACTGCTTCAGCAAATTGTCCAGGAAAATATGCAGTTGAGCAGGTAAGCTCCTGTGCATTCTTTTATTTATTTTAGACAGTCATCACTTCTGTCTAGATACGAAAGCAAGAAGGCAAAGTCAGGGAATAAGAGAAGCAGAAGACTCACAGAGGAATCCAGATGACAGCTAGACCATTGAAGTACCTCTTGCCCTGTCTTTGTAGCTCAAACATAAGGAGAGATCAATTCTAAAAAAAAAATATCAGTTCAGTGCTTTTGTCTTTTCTGAAAGGATTATGTTATTTATGCAATATTCTTCATTCTTGACCTTCACGTTTCATTATGATATGGTACCTAACTGGATTATTAGGACTACAGACAGATCAAAGTAAAGCAAAAACTCTAAACACTTCAGTAAACAGATCATAATCTAGCTCAAAGAACCCTTACAGACTGACGAGTTTTCAGAGTCTCTTGGAAACAGCTTACATCTGTTTTATTAATGCTTTCCCTTTTTCTTTGAAAGAAAACTTGTTATTACATTAACAAAAAAAAACCACACAAAAAAAATGGACCAAGACATATGCTAAAGACTTGACAATGCAAATCAGTACATCCAGGCAGGTGGAAAGACCAGTGAAATTCCGTGCTTCTCTTTAGATC
>NW_010112558.1:72953-91161 GCF_000699245.1 Pterocles gutturalis | reverse complement strand
TCTTTCTTTTGATCAGGAAAAGCACCATGAAAGGCAGAGACATGAACACTCATGTCGAATACTTAGGACAGTAAGCTTTATCAACTAATTTCTGAAGCCAAGGAAAAACACTCCAAAAACATAACAAATCAAATAATATGTAGCCACACACTAGAAACACAAAGATCTTTAATTCCAACCTTGATTTGCACTCATCTATTTATGCTTGTTTAAACCTAGAAACACAAAAATCTTTCATTCCAACCTTGATTTGCACTCATTTATTTATGATTGTTTAAATCATGAAACCTTTCCTGAGACTTTCTATTTTAAAATATTTTTATTTCATGCTCAATTATCTATTTTAAAATATATCCTTATTCACATAAGTTTATAATACTGAAAAAATTTAATGTGGGTTAATTGTCAGGAATGCAGTGTCTTGGGATTCGGGGGCATTTTGTTGTTTTGAAAAAAGGGATCAACACCCATTCTCTTCTCATAGCTGTTTATCTAGAAAGTTGTTTTTCTCAAAACCAAGTTTTTGTTAACTGTTAACAGTATATTTCAAATGCTTTGATAATACTAGTTTTTCTCAAAACCAAGTTTTTGTTAACTATTAACAGTATATTTCAAATGTTTTGATAATACTAATTAAAAATTACAAAAATTAGCATTTGACCTTTCTAGGCAGGACCACATTAGGAACATCTTAGCATCCTAAACTTTTTTTTTTGCTGCGATATTCTCAGTTAGTAATTCTACAGGGAGGGGAGAAAAGGATCACCATAAAAATAGCTTTAACAGGTATTTACATCTTTAAAATAAACTAGGAATGTAGTGACAAAAGTCTGTCATCAACTACTATCACTTCATACTCAAATGAAGAGTGGGAATCAGAATGAGTCTCAGTTAGTTTGTGCAGAGATACCATTCAAGCAGAACTTTTAAAAATTCAACTCTGAGAAGCTGCACTTGGTGTGAGAGTAGAAGAATATGACCCTAAGGAAATATAATGCCCTATTAACCTACACAAGTATAAAGTTTTGGGTTTTTTTAATCCAAGAATTTTAATCGTAAGCTTTTGTATTTAGTGAATGAAGAAGCACAAACCACACAAATTCAGTGTGTTAATCACTTCACAGTTCAAAGGTAAACCTTACACTTTTTACAACAGTATCAGCTGTTGTCAAGACGCAAAACATATGTGAAAGCAAACAACATAATGCAATTAGTTAATTTTGGTAGATTTGCACAAATGTTACCAAAGCAGAGTTCGTTCCAAGTACATCACATAATTATAATGTAAAAAAATTTCAGCGAATTATTGAATGTGGAATTACCTTGTATTTTTGATGCCAGCAAGAACATAAATTGTTCAATATTGCTTCTTGAAGTGTTGGACAGAACATCCCTATTGATTTTCCTGCTGCTGTTCTGCTGAGGGTTCAATTGAAAGACATGCAAGTACTTTCCACTTTTCTAAGGTAAGTAAACATTTAGACGCTGAAACACAGAACAAGGCCTTGGAGGCAAAGTAGCTGAAAAAACACAGAACAAAGTGAATCAGTAGCCTTAACACTGCCTACTTGACAATGAAGTATTTAATTGAAATTTGAACAACTACAGGTGCACCAGGTACAGATGGGATCCATTATCAGTACCATTAGGGATTTTGCATTACTGAAGTGAATTCCCTACTGTGTGAAAGATTACCAAATGCAATTTCTGGATATTAATTTTTATTTTGAAGTTCTAGCAAGATACCCTTGAACAAGAAAGGACCCCAGAAAACCTAAAAGAGCCTATAAGGTAAGTAAATGACTGTTTCCCTATTTTACAGGAAGACAACTAAGGAAAACAGGAAAAGTTACAACAAATTTAGTCCACAGCAGCATAAATGCTTCTCAGGTAGCTCTTACCTAACCAGTATTAGCAGCAGCGCAGTCACAGTATTATTTGCAGTTCAGGTAAGCTGCTCTGGTATACATATGCTCAATGTCCTCAGCAGCTTCATAACTGACTCTAAATTCTGGGCTATTCAGCACGCCTGATCAAGTTTTATCTACCTTGGATAGGAGTGCAGATCTGTCCTACCACTTCTAGTTCTGCCATTAATGACAATGTTTTGTAATTATTTTGATTTCTAATTAATAGCAGAAATAGAAGTGAACTTATAACTGACAATTTCCTGTCTTGTGCTTTGATCCCTTCCAAAAGTACTGTTGTAAGCACTATTTCTTCTAAACATCAGTGAGACAGATAAAACATATACCGAGTTGTTTAAATATCAAAAGCATCAAAAACTGTATTTTGATTTCAATGATACTTATTGCGTAAACCTCAGAGCACAAATTTACTTTTTTATTTGAATTTACAAGTATGACTTCACAGCTGTTGCTCTCAAACGCAGTCAATATTTGTATCTTACTTTAATCAGTTGCTGGTAACCCAGACTCCTAATGCACAGCTGTGCTTTCGGAATCAAACATGCAATTCCTATAGATTTCGGCCCTTCTCCACCTTTTTTACTTTACATTTCTGGCACGTCAACTCAGGACTTAGCGGTTTTTTCCCTTCTCTTCCCTCCACACTTTTCAAAGGAGTCCTGTATGAAGAGATGGTGTTTGGTGGCTCTACACAGCAGCTGAGATACTTTGATATGTACTGGAGTCCAGCTGTGAATGGGGATTGAAAGGATAAGTCAAAGCCCAGCAGACTGATTTTTAAGATTTATGTTATTTTTTTTCCAGGCCTCTTGAAAAATGTGAGGCAAGCTTGTTTATCAGTGCACAGCTCCAGAGAAACAAGCCTTAGCAACACACATTAATGAGTCTTGACCACTACTTAATTTTTGTGAATTTGGGGACCAGTTTACACACATTCTCCTTAACTTCTGTTCGGCTGTGTGAGGAAAGGCTTCTGTTTAAGCACCAAGAACTAGTCACATAAAGCAGAGCCATTTTGAAATAGTTTTTATGCTTACAAGAAGATCTGCTTCTTCTCCCTGTTTATAAGAAAAATATTTCCCCTTCCTTGTTATACTGAGAGGCCAATCATGAACTCAATCATTAATGAAGCTCAAAGACAGTATCACCTTCAGGCATGCACAGCAGGAGCAAACAGTTAATTCTGAAAAATAATTAAAGCTGTTTAGAAAATGGGAAAAAGCAATTCTCTCACAGTCTTTCCCAAACACACATTTACTTTTTAACAGAAATTGTCCAGGCACTTCTGTTTTCACCAAAAGTCCAAATTTCAAACACCTCATAGTGCAGAGTTTGGGGTATCAATACTTGCCCTTGGATAAAGACACAAATTCACATATTCCACAGGTCTTCCCTTGCTCTTCCCCCACTGCAAAGCCACAAACCCTCAGAATGACAGTTACGTTTGTGTGTCTCCAGGTGTAGTTTTGCATAGCCAAATTCTTCAAAGTAGTCAGCTGTACCAGGAGTGCAGCATTAAGCACGTAGAACAGAAATGAGGGCAAGAAAGCATAACTTCAAGAAACTGAAAATCTAGTTGTGCACAAAAATGAAAGATGTTAAGTGAAATTTCTCTTTTTTATCTACATATCCACTTCCAACTTTCCTCTATCTTTCTATAGGTTTAGGATGTAACATATATTTGGTTAAGGCTTTTTTAAAAACAAATTTCATTTCTTAATTCCCAGTTATATTTCTGTCAAATGTAGAGCTTGAGGTCCTGTTTTTCACTAACACTTTCCCACCAAACAATAACAATGTTTCACTGGCTAGATACATTCTGAGACAATTATAACAAAACTATCAGTGACCTGTAAAACACATCCTAGGTTATTCACTTTGGAAGGCTGAAAAAGTTCCCTTGGATAACCCACAAAACTGCTTATAAGCAATATTGCTTATTCATCTACACTAGTTTCACGTAGAAAAAACAAATTTTGGGAAAAGCAAACCCAATCGATGATTAACATTGGTAAAGAGATGCAAGCACATACTTAATTTTCTGGAAAGACATGTTAGCTTTTTGTGACAACATAAAAGAACATGTTATTTTTAATGTGGGTTCCTACTTCTTCAATATGCATAGAGAAACATGCATCAGGTTTCAGCATACCAAAAAAAAAAAAAAAAAATCAAATGGTGGGAGGACGAAAAGGGAAGGGACAGAATGCTCTTCCAAAGGAATAAATAAAAGCCCATACAGAAAGCTGCCTGCATTGTTTAAAACAAGCTGTTTGCCTGGCTACGTCAGGGGAAAACTCTTGAATGCGTGAACCAACTTTCGTGAGCGTTGGTTCCTGATCAGATCTCCACCAGCAAAAACTCAGGCTAAATGAAGTGGAAATTATCCTGTTTGTCAGAATCAGATCCTCACATAAAACCCTCACTTTTTAAAAAAACAGCCAACCTACTGCAGTCATGACTGTGGCCTTTAGTTGTCTTGGATTAGCTTATCCCCACATAAGTATTTATCCTCTTTTTAAAAAGCAACGCACTTAAAAATCAAGCTTGAATGTGGCATCAGAGCATCTTGGTGACCATGAGGAGGGAAAGGAGAGAAACGTATTTTTTGGCAGTTTAATTTAATTCCATGTGCCCATATGAGAGGTACTCACACACACTTGTCTAGCACTGTTATTCTTTCAAAAACACATCTTTTTACCTCGATTCACAAACACTGCTACTACTTTCTTGTGTTTTGTTTAGTGGAAAAAAAAATACATGAATGATTATTGGTGAAAATATGTGCATGATTTTTATGTAACGCACATCATACAAGTGCTCTTTTACAAAGGACCTTCAAGACATGTCCGCTGTAAATTAATGAATGCAAAGATCTAAGGTCAGTAGTATTTCCTATTATCAGAGAGTTAATTTATTAATTTTCATGGAACATTTTATTCTTAATATGTTTTCGCAAGTTTGTATTGGGTTCTTCCATTTAGTCACAGGAACCCTACACCACTAGATGTCACTACAAACAGAACATTGTGAACAGCACATTCCTGATACTGAATTTACAGAGTATCCTGCTTTATTACCTTTTTTTAAATTTTTATTTTTAAAAATAATAGTATTTTCAAGTCATATTGACTTGCTCGTTTTGTCAAAGATGAGTATTTGCTAAATTTCAGACATATTGAATCCTCAGTATTTGGATCTAAAGGTATGATGAGTAAAAACACTGATGATATAAGAGTTGAAGGATGGGGATGATTACAAAAGCTACCACTATCTTATTTATCAGCTGATAACATCATGCATAGCCAGTCAGTTTATTATTTCTTAAGAAAGCATTGTAAGTACCTGTCTCATTAGAGAGCAGAAGTAGCAGACAGATTAATGCACATATGCTACAACATTAATTAGAGAATCAGATTTTGCAGAAGATTGATAATTTGATAGTGACAATTGAGGCTGCAATTAATTGAGTCTTTTCTGGAAATCTTCTGACGAGACAAAATGAAGAGAAATCACAAGAATGCCAAGATCCAGCTTAAGGTGGAAAGAAGGCAGGAAGTGCCTTCAGCATATGCCAAAATACCTCTCAACAAAAAGGAATTTGCACTATGATTTTGCAATTCTATTCCATTGTCTGCATCGGCTTCTAATGGAGGAAAAGAAAAATCAAGCTGCATTAAAAAAAGCTTGTTTTTAACATAGACAAACAAAGGTTCCAATCAGTAATATAAGCAATCAACAGTTAAAATGTCCTTAATAATAGGACAGTGGCAACAGAATAATGGTGGGAGAAAATAACTATTCAAATTACCCTGCTCAACTGACATTTAATAAATTCATATTTAAAAAATGACATTTAGAGAACTAGATAATAATGCAAATGAGGGCTATATTTATGAAGGGGTAAAAAACCAGCTTCTAATCACAAGTATAAGAATATCCTAGGTTTTGGTACCTGGCAAAAAATATTGAAACTTGCTGATGGATAGTGATCTGGTGTAGTACCGCAATTATATACTATTCTGAGCTAAATGCCATGGATTCTCCATCCACCTTTACTGCCACCGCAGAAATAACTTTCTAGCATTGGCTCATTCTTGTTTATCTGAATCGCACTCTTGACATAAGCTATCGTTTTCCAAATATAAAATGGTCCAGCAGGCTAAAATGAGCTGCTGTAGCTTACCCACTGGGACACTGCACTGTGCCAAACAGGAGCTTGGCTCCTAACTTTCCCATGATAAATTAGGTGTGTGGATGTCTCAGCCCATTTATGAATGTATAGTATACGTTTCTATCCTGCCTAACAGTTTCCACCATAACAAGGATATTACAATTCTTTATAAGCATTTTCATTGTCTGGAACAGTCCTCCGAGATTTAGCAAAGGCTTGTTGTGCTCCCTTTTGCTCGGCTGCAAAAACATATGAAGAGCATTTTCAGCAAAGTAGAACTTATATCGGTCAGCATTCAAAATGCAGCACAACAGTGGCACTGCCCTTGATCAACTCATCTGTCTTGGAGAGAGGAATCCAAAGAATTCTCTTAAGCCAGGTCAGGGTTTTGTCTCCCAGTGCATTTTCCCAATGAAAATTTCTTTTGTTAAAAAAAAAAAGTTTGATGTTCACTTACATTTCATTATTGCTACACAATTTTTTAGCACTTTCTTGCTAAATGGGGCTGCAGAGTTTATGGGACTTGGCAATAGAAATGAATATTCTAAACACTTGAATCTCAGATTTAATAATATTGTCTCTCAAAACATCCATGAAGTATTTGCCCTGGCTTATGGAAGGAGCTGCCTTTGCAGACATAAATTTATTTAATATATCTTTGATGCAGTACAAGACAGAGATAACAGTTTTCTCTTGATGCTTTCTAAAGTAGGTAATGCTTATTCCATTTTAGAGAACCATGATATACTACAGAAGGCTTAAACTCTTCTGCTGATACATGACATCAAGATTGGGAAAGAAAGAACTGATACCCTATCTACGACTACGTCAAAGATGTGCAGAGTGGTGAGGAAAGTATTAGGTTAGACATTTCAGAGCAGCCTTAATTTTGTTTTTTTGTTTATGTTTTATTATGTGTTCTTAGCTACATGATTACTCAAGATTGCCCCAAAGGGCACCAGCCTCAGTGATGAGATCAGGGAGCACAATTATAGGGTCAGAATGACAGGCAAGAAAGGTTTAGGAAGGGTACTATGTTTCTGTAAGAGGCAACAGGCAGATATTTTGGAGGATGCATTAGGAGGGTATACAATGACAAAGTTCTAATTCTTAAAATTAAACACACAGGTAAAGCTGAAAAAAGCACTTTCCCCAAGATAGCTAGTGTACCTGAAATGCTAGCAAAACTTGGTTATACAAGGCCCTCCTTCAAAGTTCAAAAGGGTTTTCTTACTACTCCACACAGTAGCAACTTGGAATTAGTTTCTCTACTTCCTAGAGACTCCTTAAAGTACTGTAGGAATGGCCTCCAGCTAATACCCTCCAAGTATAGTTGCCTATACTGCACAAGAACTGTATCTATACAAATTAACAGATGCATACGGATTACAGGATGCAAGGGTTATGATTATTAAGAATTCAAACACCTAGTGCCACTCTGAGAAGTGCACAAGTCAGGACTGAAGTGTAGTGGAATAGTCGAATACAGAATTTACTTTACTTGTGGCTGAAGTCGGCTGGTTTAAAAAACAAAATGAAGAGACCACAGAGAGACAGAAAACCCCATCTTTAATCTTAGCCAAAATTCCACAAGATGCCTGGTAATGGATTAATCTATCTTAGACTACGATATAGATGCCATTTTTCTATTCACCCCCCCACTTTCCCTGAAAAGGATGGTGCAATTGTTCTTGGGAGTTTTGTTTTTAAAGAACAGATAGCTTTGTTTAGCATGAGTCAGTGCTGGGTAACAAGTGACAGTGATTTCATCCAGTGTTGGGTTGAAGACATAGTTCATTTTATACTGTATTTTTTAGACAGTGTCCTATTTTAAGTATTTAAAAACAAAAGTGACTTATGTTTTAGCTATACACTTGAAGTATATTAAAAATACAGAGATGTTACGTAGGGAGTCAAACATTAATCTTAGATTTTCCTCAGGGAGCATTTACTGTAATTAAATCTTATAAAATTTCTTTGTTTTAAGAAGCCTAAGCTTGCAAGTCTTCTCATTGCACACTTGAAATTACATCCCCTTAATAGAAAAGCCAGTTCCACTTTGTCACAACGGAAATGTTAATGAGAGTTTCAAAATGCATGTTTGAGTCTCAGATAAAAAAAACACAGTTACATAAATCAAAACAAAGTAATCAATACAGCTGCTGTAATATTTGCGGCATTCATTTCAATATCTAGATAAAATCCCAGATAAAAACATCTCAAAATGAAATAATCAACATCAATCATTTAAATCAAATTGAGAAGCTTTCAGACTGTGTAAGACTCATGCCTACAATTGATTAAGTGGGAACTTCCATTGAATTGCACAAACGAACCCAACCTGTTTGTTGGTGTTTTACTTAGCAATTTGTCATTCCAACATATTAATGAAGCAGCATTCAAGGAACTTAAAACTCTTGAAATATGGTCTGTAAAAGTCTGGAAATCACCTTTAAAACCTAGCACTCGAGAGGAAAGACAGGAAGAATTCAATCTCTGCACAAAGAATCAATGTTACAGCACATTTACTAGTTAGGTAATCTTTCTTAACTTTATAACTATCTTCTGTCTCCACTCACCATCCCTTTTGGACTTATCAGAGCTTTGCAAAAGGCTGTTGTTTCATCTGCTTTCATTTCTGGTGAAAGAAACATTAAGTCTCTTTGGGATCATTCACTTCTCGATCCAGTGTTACAGTCATTCAAGACACACCAATATTCACTCAAGCAAGATACATTTTGTCAGTACCTACAGCTGGGAAAGAAGGGGCAAAGAACCTATTCCACTTGTAGCAAGCTGAAAGAAGAGGGCAAACCACACAGCTCAGAGCAGAGTATTTCATCTCCAGATCAGTGACTTAGATGTAAACTGTATCAAAACGAAAAGTATCTTTTACTCTGCTGAATTATAATGGTAAAGGAGGTGAGAAGCGGGTGTTTAGTAAGTACTTGGAGATGCTGAAGGGAGCTTTCCAGCACAAGTTGTAAACACAATCCTTAATTAAGCTATTCTAAACCTAATGATAGACTTTACCCACAGACCTTTTTGCTGAAGTTCCTCTTAAGAGGATGAAGCCTCATTTTTTTTCTGATCTGTCATCTCTCTGTCAATGTCTTTTGCCTTAGAAAATCCACCAAAAGATTACTAAAGCTTGCAGCTTTATCACCAGAGTTGTAGGTGGTAAGGTCCACTGTTGACCATGAACACAGATGTGCTAATTTATCAGTCAAATGACATCACTAGTAGCAGTACATCCAAGTATTTCTTCTCTTACCATGCAACTTAGATTCTCTGACACTTTTGCAAACACTTATAAGCTTTCAGGCAAGTTTGCAAAACAACAACAAACCACTGGAACGGAAGACATGCCATAGTCCTCAGAATTCATTCCCTTATTTAGGATTGCATATGGAACACAAGGTAAGATACCAAAGGAAATGCATGACGAGTTCCAAATGCCACCTACTCAAGCTCCTGTCTTGAGTCACCACACCAGACTCTTTTGAACACATTATTTTTTCAACCTATTCCCTAATGATCCAATTGAAATGGTATAAATCAATCCGTAGCAGTGACGTCTTTATTAACACTTAGAGATCATACCTCAGAGTTCCACAAAAGTTATGCTATTAGAGCAGAGTAGATACAGACCTTGTAATTTATACTTCTGATATAATATTATCTCTCTTTGAAAGATTAAGATATCACTTCATACTATATTAATGTTTTAATTCAGAAAAGCAAATACCTTATTCTGTATTTTCACTTTATGATCTGTGACCAGTTATCATTGTGACGTTTGTATTTTTTTTTTTACAACTAAAGCAAATAAATGCATAGGCAGCTTAATCTACATGTGTAAGACTTGTTAAATTATTTAAGGAGATATCCTTAGAACTATCACAAAAATCACACAACATAACACTTCATTTCAGGATCAAAATACATGGAAAGTAAACCATGATGAAGGACTGTCCTATCACTCCAGTCTTCTGGTGAACGCTATTTCAGAAATGTCAGTCACAAAAAAGGAAACCTTAAAGTTACTCATTCATAGCACTAATCTCCTATTTGTCCACCAAGTGCCATATGTTTTCTGATTGTTATATTAATTAAGGTATAGTTAGGATGTCTAAATTACTGTTAGTAGAGTCGAGGTCTATTTATATACAGCATCAACTCACTTTTAACTAAATTTTGCCCACTTAAAGGTTTTAATCTTCTCATCTGGATACTCCTACAAGTTACATGAGAAACCAAAGTGCAGCAGATATACTTGCTAGATGTGTATGTGATGTTAAACCTCAGATCAAGGAGTAACTGTAACAGAAATCTCATATTCCCCTCTGCCTGACTGCGGTGTAAGGTTTACATCCATAAATTATAGTTTTGTTTACTCATTTCAGTGAAATACATGATGTGCTCTATTTGAAGGTTTTGTTCCAATATCATGAATTACTAACACTGTTATATTATTTCATTCCTGAAACATAGGTACAGGAATACAACAAGCCACCCATAGCTGTCAGAGGGCTCTGGCAAGTATCCCAGAGACGGAGAACAAAAATCACGTGCTTTGCTACTGATCTGATCAATATTTTTCAGGAACTCCTGTGTTTGTGCACAGCCAATTTTGTCACTGTAAATTTTGCCTGATCACTTTATATAATTCACATTGATTCCTGATTACAAGATCAAGGTACTTCAGTACTAAATAACCCAAGCGAACTAGTAAGAAAACTGGAGTGCAAACAGATCCCAAAATGCATCTCTGTGGCATTAACACTGATGAATAACATGACAAGCGAAATTCAAGGTAATGACCAAGTAATAATTTAGGGCTTAATTGCATATAAATTAAATATGCAAAGGAAAATCTTTGTGACAAATTATACATTTGGGAATTACAGGCAAGCCTCTGAACTTTTAAAGGATCCTCATGTGATTCACACTAGGCCAACTCAGATCAAATACACCAATAGAGGCACTTACTCCAGTCTGCATAGCCTGTGATCACAGTGCAAGAAACAAAAAGAACCAAAAATGAAAATAATTTTTTTTTTCTTTCCTGTCAGCATTCTTTCTAGTGATGAGCTATATATTATACATACGCTTTGGACTGGTCTTCATTAGTTTAGGTCAGTGAACCATGTCACGAGATGTTTTTGAACCTTCAGTAGGAATAGAGCAACATTATCAGAATGCAGAAAAAATAATTGTGCCAGCCTGGAAATTTTTTTGTTGCTTAATAATTATGGGTATACTGCTGAAGTATAAGGTGGATTCACATGGTCATGGAGGATGTAACCACTAGTATCCAATTAGGGAGTTGAAGACAAACTCTTTAGGAAGGCTCTAAAAATATTATCTTTTAAAAATAAGATTTAGTAAAAAAGGAAACCTATTAATTTGCAAAGACTACTGACTTTGTATTTCGCAAGTTAACAAAACCATAAGTAGCAAATTGTCACCAACTGCAAATGGCTCTCTGCCATTATTCGTTATTCTTAGAATTTTCAAGGAAAATCACCGCATATTCATTGCTTTAAAGCAGCAAGGAAACTAAAAAAGCAATCTCCAAGGATCCAGAACAAGTCAAGTAACTTGATTTTTTCAACAAAGAGAACAAAATCGAATACAAATTTTTCTGTAAAGAGGACTGAAGCTGCAATAGCTTCCAAAGCTCCAATGAACACAACCACATGCTTGCAGCCATGTCACTTCTTCTGAGACTTTATCAACTCGGCTTTAAACGAGGTTTGTCTCTGTACTACCTCAGGAGAGCTAACATGAACTGACCAGCAGCTCTGGGGACTGGCTCATCTATGCTACCCATGCTGTACTCACATACCTTAGAGTATACCTACCTTTCTATGAAGGAGTGAAATTATTATTAGTTTTATCTGCTCATTTTGATGGAGTTTCTTGGAAGTTCATCACTTAGGTGGCATATACCAGCATCTGACTGTAATTTTTTTTTTTTTTTTTAACTTGGTGTCCTGGCTCTGTTTCACTAGTGGATTTAAAACTGTTCCCTCCCCTGGCCCCAGCCTGCTGTCCTCCCCACAGTGGCTTACCAAGCTTGGATAAAAGCATTATACATAACCGTTAAACATTAGATTACAAAATATTGTGTAAGACTAATCATAGATATTTATAGTCTGCACAAACTTTGTTTGCTCATCCATGGCAAGCATTTAATAGTGCTAGTTCATCTGGAAAGAAGTTAAATTAAATAATCCAAAATGAATGCAATGCATATTCAGAAAAATATGGTGTTCAGAACTAACAACAATGAAATTCAGGCCTTAGGAAAAAAACACAACAAACCCAAGTCTGTAATTTGTTTCATTCTTCCCCTCATTTATTTCTTCCTACCACCAAGTAAAAAAAATATTAAAGGCTAATATTGTACCAGCTTTGTACAATATTTTTAATAAATGGAAATTCTAACAATTGTCCCTTCATATTTAAGTGCAAGTTAAGATTCCACATCTTTCTGTCAGGGGAAAGGGAGGCTGATAAATGAAATAACCTTGACATTTCAGTCAGATAAACATAACAGAAATAGAAAGTTAAAGATCTTCATCAGTTGGGGTGTAGTGAACATAATTTCTTTTCATGCAGATATGTTTACACATTTTTCTCCAATCAGTCTCTACAGTTACTGTGACCCTTGTTAATGACCTGGGGATTGGATGAATGCTCATGAACAAATGGCCACTGAAGAGATGGAAGACCCCGAGAGCTGTACTGAACAAGACCACTGAACATAATGAAAGCCAGATACAGCTTCTGGGCTTTGTTTGGAAGAATATCTATGAAAGCTCCTCATTGCTTTCACCCAGCTCTGCCTGGGAGAATTGGCCAAGCAGGACAGGAACCCAGATGACACAAGCCTCACACATAGATCCCAGAGTCCATGCTCCTCCTCCTTGCATCAAGCAGCAAATTACAGTCCCAGCTACATAGCAAATGGGCAGAGACCATTAGTACTAACTCACAGGCTAAAATCTTCCAGGTTACATAAACCAAATATAAAATAAGTCTTCCTCAGAATTCCTAATCTACCCTTCAGTTATTTGGTTGTTTTCCCAAACTCCCCAGTCGCACAGGGTCTCACACACACGTTGTAGTCCTGTAGCCCAGCGATATTTTATTGCCACTGCTAATAACAGGCCACAGGTATTGCACTGAGCTTGCAAAGCCTCAGGATGCACCTTTCTAGACCTGCCTGGGTTATTTTCACTTGGTTTTTCTAATGACCAAATGGCTGTAGTTACCTTTGTATGGTACAACTAATATTTGTAAATAAATAATAGTAAAGAAACGAGGAAGACAAAAGTAGGATCATTTTCACCCCAGCAAAGGTCTAAAAATGCTGACAACTTGCCAACCCACTCCCTGCCATAAGCACTCCAGACTGAAGCCATCAGCCTAAGGACCCAGGTGAGAAGGGAAAGGGTGAACACATCACCAGGAAAGGGGGTAGACAAAAGGACCTGTGTGGTGTAGAGCAATTTTACCTGTATTATGGAGACTCCTTCTGTGTACTAGTACTCATTTTTCCTATTTTTTCTGTAACAATTACATCCACATCAGTAATAATAATCCTTTGATTTGGCTGTTATGCTTTGAATATACTAACAATACACTCTCGTCTTTACACATAAGGTACGTTTCCTTTTTGCCTGTAACAAGGTTTGGAGTGTAACATCACGTTGTGCTCTCTGTAGCTTAAGTCAGTTATGAATTTGCTTTGTATACACTGAACTCAGGTGGAAATTCTTTAACGAAAGGTGAGGATTTCATTTAATATACTGTATTAACAAAAAGACCTCACAATTATCAAGCTGATATCTTCAGGAAAGCACACACAAGTGGAACGGTGATACATATTATCAAAAACCTACATCTTAAAAGGCATACTCTGCCACAAACACTCCTACTGCTCTAACTTCCCACGTACTCGCCTTCTTTTTATCGTTTTAAAATATGACATTTTTCTGCAGTTTCTCTATCAAACTACAAAAGCTGTTTTACACTATCATATCACATAATTTTTAAATTAAGATCCTGTTATTCTTTACAAGAGACTGTGATTCATGATGACTTTAGTAAAAACATGAAATTCAAGAGCTAAGAGCAGGATGTGGAAATCTCAGTCATTCAGAGGAGCAGATATTTCATGCCAGCAATCGGAGCATTTTGAGCTGAGGAAGTGACACTTTTCCTTCAAAGCAGTGGAAGGAAAGAGAGGATCATCATAACCCAAGAGATAGCTCCACATTTTTGCAGCCAGCATTGGGGAATTAAAATGACAGGAATTATTCCATTTTTGACGGGTGCTCATGAGACTATCAACGTCCTTCCACATACCAGAAGACACTGAGATAGTTATACCAGCTACAGTTTGAAAAACAACACTGAAGTTACTATGGATTTTCTTAAACATTTTTTCCTCCGCTTTTTCTTAACAACAAATCTGCATTGGAATTTCTGTTCTTCAACATTTCTCATTGGCTTCTTGTAACTGACAGTTTACCAAGATAAAAAATATCACTAATATTTTTCTTAATAACACTTGTGTTTGTCTTCTACTCTGAGATTAGATTAAATTAATAATGATATCTATTCTACAGTTATAGATGGTGAATAAAAAAAATATCACCTTATAGCTACTGACAGATCTGAATTTTAGATCAGCTTTTCTCATTACATCTGTGGTAGATCTGTGGCACTCCATCTACACTGACAGGTCTAGCTTCTGCTGAACAACATACCTTTCAACCTGCCAGCATTCAAATACAGGGCACATATTCACTGCATGTAGCTTGGAAATTATACTGGGATTTATTCCAGTTTAATGTAATACAGGGCACATTCTCTATAACCCGAGTGTTATGATTCCACATACCTAATCAAATTATCTTTAAGGACAAAAGTGAGCTTTTTCTACCCTAAAGCAACCTGTTCATAGTTTTGAGTCTAAATGTAATGAGATGTGTCCCTCATAATGAAAGCAATTAGAATGTGCAACACACAAAGACGTTCAATACTGGTCTTGTATCATCATCTCTGGGTGTGCCTACATTAGGACCCTATTTTGGGTCAGGAGTGCGGTTGTTTTGGTTTTAATGCAAATTTCAAAATTAAGTCTGCTGTGTTATATGCACCAAAGTACAGTAAGGGGGCAGAGCATACAAACAAGATGCCTTTCATCTGAAAGAAAGCTAGAAGATGTGTTCCAGAATTACACATAATTCCTTCCCATGCTCAATGAGTGTTCCATTCAGAAAAAGAGGCCAGAAGTAGCACAGAATATAATCTCTGCAAAATATGCATTAGTGATAATGCCAGGTCCAAGACACCATCTTTTTCACCTCGCATATTCACTTGTTAGCCTGCACTGCCTCCTACCATGGACTTTGTCACTGAGTAATATCATGGCCTATAAAGAGCAGTTTGTCTTTTTTTTTTAAAGCATCCAAAATAATGTTGTAATTTGGTTTTACAGACCTGCATTATTTTTACATCCTGGTAGAGTTCCAGTTGCAAAAACATACTCTAGTCTTCACACATGACCCAAGAGTTCCTGGGTAGTCTGCATGTTAGGAAAGCAGTTCCTGGTATAGTCTTTGCACTACTAGTCACAAAACAAACAAAAAAAAAAATTGTTTTGTTTTCTTCCCTCCACTTCAGCCATGACACTTCTGAAAAAAACCCCAACAGTATAAGTTACTTACTACTGTGTATGGAACATTGCCTGATATTGGCAAAACATGCTTTCAGCTAGAACACTGGAGAATTACTTAATATTTTTATGAAGTAATCCTTGTATCACTGACTTCAAATTGGCCATGAAATATCGTAATTCTAGGGATCTGGGTATTGTCAGAGCATATTTTCTAATTTAGCTTCAATATTGAGCTCACGGAATATACAATTTAATGACAGTGGAAAAGATAATCTTGAACTGTTCTTCATAAAGATAAAGAACACTTTTAAAGCTATTAATAGCATCAGTATTTGCTGTGTATGCCAACTGATTACCTCTTTTATTTTTGCTGCTAAAATCTAACCCTACAGAAGGGGCACAAGACACCTAGATGCACAGAGACTTAATATGCCAAAACACAAGGCAGATTAAAGATCTGTCAACTGACTTTCAGACTCATAGGTGTCACTCAGAAAAGTTCTGCCCAAATCTGACCCAATACGAAAGAACACACAAGTGCAGTATGATTGGAATTTCATCTTTTGCCCTGCCACATAGCATGACTATAAGCATTCAAAGGCTCAGAAAGGTGTTAATAGACAACTGACGCCCACTTGGTATGTTCACTTCCTAGGCTCTCAAAATTCTTTTTCACCTTTTCCTGGGCATCTCTGCTCTTTATGGTGATTTCAGTAATTTACAAATGCAAGCTATAGAAATCCTGTCCCTTTTTTCAGCCTATTATCAGAGGAACTTAGAATCTTTCATTCAATGTGGTGGTTTGGGTTTTCTTTTTGTTTTTTTTTTGTTTTTTGGTCTCCCCCTGCCCTCTATTCTCAATTCTTAGTAAAACAGAAAACAGCAGCAGGGAGCAAGAGAGGAAATGACAGGCAGCCAAGTATAAGAGAGACAAAGGACTGGTGAACAGGAGTAAAGATAGAGAGATTTTTGTTAGTTTGTGTTTTGGTTTTTTTGGTTTTTTTTTTTTTTTTTTTTTTTTCAGTGAATAAAGTCAAATCCAACAGCTAGTCAGCTCATTTCTTTGTTTTTATATAAACAAGATATGACCCTTTTGGAGTGTCTACCAGGGTTCACATTCCTGAGTAAGAGAAAACAGAATCTGGGTGTCCTGGTGTACACATCAAGAAATTAAAATGTCTCTTCATGGAAACATGCAAATAGATGTAATTGCACCTAGTTAACATGCTGAGCAGCTCCCTAAAATGTTTTTCCAGCAAATTGGTAAGATTAAAATTAGAAACAGCTGTCCATCTCTCTATCCTTGCAAAAATCATGCATCTGGTAGCAAAATTGTTAGAGCTTTACATCTTTTAAGGTTACCTGCTACCTAGATACCTGCATTACTTAACTAATTTTCAAACTTTTCTCAAATTTACAGATAAGTGTATTTTTTACTAACATTTAAGTGCTTATAGAAAAATTTCCCATTAGAGCATGACTGATGTATAGACTGAAGGTCTTGCAATCTTTGAAGTGCTGCTTGACAAATGGAAGAACCTCGATGCAACATATACTTTTTGGTATTTCTGGAAAAGGAGGGCAGGAAAGGATCTGCTTTGAATCTTTACGAAAACCTCATTTAAACAGCATCCTGCATCAAATTAGATGTTGAGTTTTCAAGGTTTTATAGTGTTTTTTTCCCCCTGTTTAAACACACCTGTAATGAAATTAATGTTGTTTCACCAGTGTGGACACAAGTTACGAAAACCTCATTTAAACAGCATCCTGCATCAAATTAGATGTTGAGTTTTCAAGGTTTTATAGTGGTTTTTTTTCCTGTTTAAACACACCTGTGATGAAATTAATGTTGTTTCATCAGTGTGAAAATACAAGGACACAAGCTTAATTTTTCTTCCTCAAGAATACAAGTATTGATAATACTGCCAAAGCTTAAGTCAGAGACCACGAAACAAGCCCACAATACAGTTGTCTCCAGAGGCATTAGTCTATATACTGGACATATCTCACAGCATTTCTGCATAGCCAGTCTATCATGCTAACTTTATTGCCAGTACCGAGGGCTACTTAGAGAAATAAAATAGACAAGCAGAAGAGACACACAGAGCTAGACAACTCTCGTAAACTTCACAAACTCCCTTCTAGCGTAGATCTGAAATAATGACGTGCCAGCCTCTCCTTTCATTAATATAAGCCATACGATTATGTAACAGGAACAGGTACGGAGGAACAACTGCACCTCAACTGCACACTTACATGCAAATATGCAAACAAGACATACAGCTTTCATAACAGCAGTCTGCAAGGTTTGTATTGTCTAGCAGTGGTTTCCAGTTTTACCAGTGCTGTAACAAGCAGGCCATCAGCACGGTCACCAAGTGCCTAACCACCAACAGCATTTTAAAACAT